>NW_007726184.1:990801-1058269 GCF_000696425.1 Galeopterus variegatus | reverse complement strand
GTCACTCATAAAGAGATATTATGATATTGTTCAATGATTATTTCAATAATTATGTTGCTTCCAAGAAAAGGTATAAAAAGTGTGTGCATGCTTCAATAAAGTGTCAGCATTCAGCAGATCCCTTGAGTTTGTGTGTTTGCTGTCCATTCCATCGCCGACGCTGCCTTTCCTCCCTTTTGGGGGTTTTTTACCAGTGGGGACCCTACAATCTTTGTGCTGGGGCTGGTCCCCGGCAATTACATACAATGAATGTTCTTCCGAGACCCCCCTGAAGAGATCTGTAGCCATTTACCAGAGTGACCAAGCACTGGAGAAAAGGAACCACCTGGAATACTAAGGGGTTACTAGACAATGGGTTTGAACTGATGCTAATTCCTAAGGACCTAAGACACCACTGTGTCCCACCAGTCAAAGTGGGGGCTTATGATGCTCCTGTGACAGATGGAGTCTTAGCCCGAATTCCACTCACAGTGGTCCTGGTTAGTCCACAGTCTCACCCTGTGTTTATTCTCCCAGTTCCTGAATGTATAATTGGATAAATGTACTGAGAAGCCGGAAGAATCCCCACATTAGCTCTCTGACCCATAGGATAAGGGTGATTTTGACAGGAAGAGCTAAGTGGAAGCTCCTAGAACTTCTTCTCTCTACCAAGATAGTAAGCCAGAAGGAATATTGCATCCCTAGAGAAAACGAGAGATCAGGGCCGCCGTCAAGGGTGAGAGACACAAGAGAGGTGACATCTACCACATCTTCATCTGACACACCTGCTAGGCCAGGCAAACATTGGCAGGATCTTGGAGAATGCTATGGATTATAATTAACTTAATTGGGTGGTGACTTTGATTGCAGCTGCTGTCCCAGATGTGGTATCTTTACTGGAACAAATCAACACAGCGTCTGGCACTTATGGTGTGCAGCTATGGACCTGGCTAGTGCTTTTTTCTCTACACCAATTTGCAAAAGCTAGCTGGAAGCAGACTGTTTTTATTTTTTTTTTTCCTTTTTGTCTTTTATCGTGACCGGTAACGGGATCTCAACCCTCAGTGTTGCGCCCGTACTGCGACCGGCAACGGGATCGCAACCCTTGGCATCACGCCCACACCGTGCTCAACCAGTGAGTGGACCGGTCTCTACATGGGATCCGAACCCTCAGCGGGAGTGCCACCGCGCTCCCAAGTGCCGCCGCACTCTACCAAGTGCGCCACCGGGCCGGCCCAGACTGTTTTTACCTCATAGTGCCAACAGCACACTTTCATAGTCTTGTCCCAGCCCTACATTAACTCTCTTGCTCTCTATCACAATATAGCCCAGAGAAATCCTGATCATGTGGACAAGCCACAAAACATCACACTGTTCTACTATTTCTAGAACATTATGCTGACCGAATCTGATAAGCAGGAAGCAGCGAATAATTCAGATGTCTTAGTAAGACATAGGAGGCCCAGAAGGTGGAAGATAAATGCCACAAAAATTGGGAGGCCACCAGCTCGGTGAGGCTTCTGGTGACCCAGTGGTCTTGGAACAGGATGAGATGTTGCTCCAAGTGGGCAGAATTTTGAGAGTGTATTTGTTGCCCACTTTGCTGGGCTGAGAGATGGCCAGAAGCAGGGATCTACGTGACTCATGAGCAGTTGTTAACAGTTTGGCTGAACAGGCAGGGGCTTGGGAGAAACAGGATTGGAAAACGGGTGGCAATCTAGGGGGAAGGGACAGGAGCAGCAATGGTCTCAGTCTCCAGCACCTCTGCTGAGGCTCATTCCAGCCTTTTACAGCATGGCTGGGTCGGCTGCTGGAAGGCTAAGAACTGTATTCTGAAATGAAGGAAAAGCACGTCTGCACAGACACTTAACACTGAGACCACCCAGCTTCCCTTTGCTCCTGGACCATTTGGGGCCCCAGAGTCAGTATGTTAGTTCCCTATTGCTGTGTAACAAATGTCCACAAACTTGGAAGCTTTAACCAACACATGTCATCTCACAGTGCCCCTGAGCCAGGATTAGATCCTCTGTTCATGGTCTCACCAAGCTACAATGAAGGTATAAGCTGGGCTGTGTTCTCATCTGGAGGCTCGATTGGGGAAAAACTCACTTCAAAGGTGATTAAAGTTGTTGGCAGAAGTCAACTCCTTTGCAGTTGCATGATGAGGGTCCTCGTTTTCCTACTGGCTGTCAGCTGGGGGCGCTCTCATCTCTAAGAGGCTGTCTGCTATCCTTGCCATGTGGCTCCCTGCATGGGGCCTCTCATAACTCAGCAACATAATTCCTCAAAGCCAGCAAGGGAGAGTCTTCTGCAGTGACAGGACTGATTACCATATTCTTTAACATATTCTATTGGTTAGAAGCAATCACAGTCCGTGCCTGCACTCAAAAGGGGGGGATCACAAAGGCATGGACATTGGGAGGCCCAATTCACTGTGGTCTGCATGCCACAATCGGCCTTGGGATCAAGACTCCACTAGAGGAAAATCCCAGGTACAGTCATGAGCTGCATAACAACATTTCGGTCAACAAAGGACCACATATATGACATTGGTCCCATAAGATTTTAACAGAGCTGAAAAGTTCCTATTGCCTAGTGACATCCTAGCATCATGACATGCCATCATGCCATCATAGTGTAACGCATCACGTGCTCGTGGTGACACAGTGTGAACAAATGTGCCTCCAGTCAGAGGACAGCGCAGCACGTGCAGTTAAACACCCTACGTAACACCTGGTGACAGCGACCAACCGCGTTGCTATTTATGTGCACACTGTGCTATACTTTTCATCGTCATTTCAGCTTGTGCTCCTACCTGTAAAGAAAAACGTCACTGTGAGGCCTCACGCTGTGGGCACCAGCAGCGGCTCACGCTCCTGTCCTCACTGCGTCCCTTGACTGCGTCTTTTTCTCTTGTGCTTCACTTCACCTCATGTTGTTCTGTTCATCATGGCCCCGGGGGCGACACTGAGGGTTGCGATCCGTTGCCGGACATGGAAAAAGACAAAAAAAAAAAAAGCTTGAAAGCAAGGACCCAACACTGAAAGATTTTCATTCGTAGAGAGAGATGCTGATGGTGCATTATCTGCCTACAAGCAAACCTATGATGAAAAAAGAAACAAAGCAAGCAAACCACCGTGGATGTATTTCTGCAAAGAATGACACCTCCTCAAGAAGAGCCTCAGGCAGGTTCTTAGGCCTGCCCCAGAAGGTGCTGCTACCGCAGGAGGTGACAGCTCTGTGTGTGTTATTGCCCCTGACGACCTTCCAGCAGGACAAGATGTGGAGCTGGAAGACAGTGATATTGATGATCCGGATCCTGTGTAGGCCTTGGCTCGTGTGTGTGTTCATGTCTTAGTTTTTAACAAAAAAGTTTTAAAAAGAATTTTTTAATAGAAAAAAAAGCTATAGAGTAAGGATATAAAGGAAAAAATATTTTTGTACAGCTGTGCAATGTGTTTGTGTTTTAAGCTAAGTGTTATTAACAAAGTCAAAAGGTTTAAAAAATTTTAAAGTTTATGAAGTAAAAAGGCTAGAGTTAAGGTTAATTTATTACTGAAGAAAAATACGTTTTTATAAACTTAGCACACACACAGGTACTGAGCACTGTGTTACAGCTGCCTACGTGTCCTGAACGGTAACATGCTGCACAAGTCTGCAGCCCAGGAACCACAGGCTACACCACACGGCCCAGGTTTGTGTCAGTGTGCTCTGTGAGGTTCGCACAATGCCGCATTTCTCAGGACACATCCCTGTCATTAAGTGATGCGTGACTGTGCATTCAATGTGTGACTGGGAACGTCACACTCACTTGGACAGCAAAGTGTACCCAGCAGGGCAGGGCTCCCGGCACGCCCTCCGCTCCACAGCTCACACTGAGCCCCAGCTGGGAGCCCAAGCCTCAGGCACAGGATGGTCACCCAGACTCCTCTTTGGGAGAGACGCCTAGCAGCGGGTGAGGTGACTGACCATACCTTTCTGGACGTCCTCATTCTCAGTCCCATCTTTGCTTCTCCACAAACTTGAAGAGCTGGTCAAACTCTCTTCTGCTTTCAAACAACAGACTCAGCAGGGAGCCCCGAAGAGTGGCTCATAACCTGCATGTGGGCCCGAGCCGGCTGCAGCAGCTCCCGAGGCAGCCTGCAGGCTGGGAGCGGCGCGCGATGCCGGGCACGGCAGAACCCAGCCAGCTGCTCCCACGGGACCGCACTCCCACCCTGGCCACACCCGTCCTCTCCCCAGCGGGACGCGTCCAGATCTACTTAGTCCTTGCTGGAGACTCAAGTGACGTGGCAAGACTGGGCCCACCCCTAGAAGCTTGGGGAACCCCGAGGGGCAGAACCAGGGTGAACCTACCGTGCAAGTCCAGCTGAGAACCCTCTGGAGAAAAATCATCTTCGTGTATTTAGAAGCAATACTGGAGAGTCAAGACTACAAATAAATCACCCTGAAATTCTGGGACTAAGAAAACTCTTCCTAATCTGCAGATATTGGAAGAACGAAGTGACCAGCTCGGTGTCACAGGCCCCTGGTGCGGGCCACATCTAGTGGCATATGTGTGAGCGCTCGGTGATGTTATCGACTGTGTGTCACCCATCCCACAGTGAGACCACCCTGGCCTGCCTGTGGCGAGAGAACGAGGGTGGCCAACATTTATTTTTCAAAGGAAGAAAGCAAAGGGGGCCAGCAGGAGGGGGCCCCGCCAGACACGAGGCTTGGGGGACACAGAGTCCCCACGAGGGGGCACACGACTGTGGGCACGGGGGCGCTGTCCTGCCCAAGCTTCAGTAAACCCAGAACTTGGAGACGGGCATGCCCTTCAGCAGGTAGTGATGAACTGTGTACACAAAGAAGCCCGAGCTGACGAGCACGATCATGCAGGACAGCGTGATGAGGGTGTAGATGGACATGCGCTTCTCCATGGTGGCCCTGACGAGGCAGAGGTAGGGGCCGGGGCAGCCGTCCGTGCTGCAGGGCAGCAGCGCCGGCGACAGCACGGGCAGGTGCCGGAAGGCGAGCAGGAAGAGGAAGGCGCCCTGCGCGCTCAGCTGCAGGAGGAAGTACAGCAGGTAGAGGAGCAGGAGCATCTTCTCCCGGTGGAAGTTCAGCGCCGACTTCCTCGGGGGCGGCCCGGGCTCCTGGATGCCCGCCATGGAGCCCTCCTCCACGTCGTCCGCCACCTCCGGGGGGGACTTGGCCTTGACCTGCTTGTGCCGAATCTGAGCCATGAAGAACTCCATGAGGAAGAAGAGGGCGACGAACACGAAGAAGAAGAAGTACCACGTGCCTGTGATGGGGCTGCCGAAGCGCTTCTCGAAGCACTCCACGCGGCAGGCCGCGGTGACGGCGCCGTGACACCAGAAGTCGTCGTGCAGGCTGCTCCAGGGCATGCGCACCACGTACACCACCAGCCCGTACATGGCGATCAGGCCGAACCACAGCTGCCGCCCCACGTAGTAGCCCGCCTTGTCGCCGGCCACCGAGTGCAGCACGGGGATCAGTCCGGCCACCGCCGCGGCTGCCATGTCCCCAGACGGTCAGGGCGCCGGGGAATCGGCACCTACAGGAGGAAGAAAGGACCGGCTTTAACAGCTGCCGCGCCCGACGGTCGCGCCCGATGGTCGTAGGTCCCCCGTGCACATCTCTGCACTTGGCGTCTCTGCCAGGAAGTTTCCTAAGACTGAAGACAAAAGCGGCCGAACATTCCTTCCTCCCTCCTGCTGCCAAGCACACCGTGCACCTGTCGCCTCTTCCTCCCACAGCTCTCCGGAGGGCGCCTGTCACCATCCCTGCCCACACACGGCAAGGCCTGTGCCAGGCGTGTGGACACATTATCTCTAAAGAGAGGCCGACATTGCAAATCTTCCCGTTAGCTTATCAGGGGTAACTGCCAGCGTTGGTCCTCTCCTACCTGTATTCCTATATGTGACAGTGACCGCCATTTATCTTAAGGTTTAGCATATTGACTTTTTTATTGTGGTAGAATATGCAGAACATAAAATTTACCATTTTAACCATTTTTTTTTTTTTTTTTTGTCTTTTGTCTTTTTCCGTGTCCGGCAACGGATCGCAACCCTCAGTGTCGCGCCCGCACCAGACCGGGGACCGGCAACGGGATCGCAACCCTCGGCGTTGCTCCCGCGCCTCGCTCAGCCAGTGAGCGGGAACCGGTCTGTATGTGGGATCCGAACCCTCGGGCGGGAGCGCCGCCGCGCTTCCCAAGCGGCGCACTATCCAGTGCGCCACCAGGCCGGCCCATTTTAACCATTTTTAAGTGTACAGCTCTACGACATTAAGTGCATGTTGTGTACTCAGTGTTGTGTGTGACCATCGCCACCACCCATCTCCACAACTTTTCTTTTTTTTTTTTCCTTTTTGTCTTTTTTACTGACCAGTAACGGGATCGCAACCCTCGGTGTTGCACCCGCACCGCGCTCAGCCAGTGAGCAGGAACCGGTCTCCACATGGGATCCGAGCCCTCTGCGGGAGCACCACCACACTTCCCAAGCAGCGCACTCTCCAGTGCGCCACCAGGCCGGCCCTCCACAACTTTTTTATCTTCCTCAATTCAAACTCTGTCCCCATTAAACACTGACTCCCCAGTGCCCGTTCCCCCAGCCCCTGGCAACCACCATTCTACTTTCTAGTAGTCAAATTTTGAATTTTTGTCCTTTCGTGACTGGCTTATTTCACCTAGCATAATATCCTCAAGGTTTATCCATGTGGCAGCATGTGGCAGAATTTCCTTCCCTTTGGAAAGTGAATAACATTTGGCTGTACGTGTATATCACACTGTCTACTCATCTGCCGATGGACACGGGGTTGTCTCCACCTTTTGGTCACTGTGAGTAACACTGATATGAACATGGGTGCACAGGACCTGTTGAAGCCCCAGCTCTTGCTTATTTGGGGTCCATAACCACAGGTGGAGCTTCTGGACACCTTTCCACGTCCCCGCCAGCAGTGCACAGGCTTCTAGTTTCTCCGCATCCTTGCCAACACTTGTGGTTTTCTGGTTGTGGTTTTTTTTTTAATAATGCTTTCTATTTTTATGGAAAAATTGTCACTGCTAGTGCTGAAGAGTATCTTTAAAAGGTACCTAAGACTCAGCACTATTTTAAATTACCCCCCAATATCAGACCACATTTGAGCAGATCATCCTTAGGAATCAGGAGGGGCAGCGTCCAGCATGAGCTGCGGGGAAGGCTCCCCAGCCAGCCTGCGGGGAGGGTGAGTGACCAGGAAAGGAGCCCAGGGAGCAGATGGGACAGGGAGAAACAGCCCATTTACTGAGCACTCACCGAGTGCCAGGCGTTCCACTACAAACTGACAGCTGTGTGTTCACTGTCTCACTTATTCCTTAGGCCAGCCTTATGAGATAAATATAATTATTCTTGTTTTACAGATGAGAAAACAGAGATTTAAAATGGTCAAGTGTAGTGGATTGAATTCTCCCCCAAACTTATTGAAGCTTGAATCATGTCCCCCAAGTTTTATGTATTAGAAAGTTAGCGCCCCTGTGACTGGTAAGAGGGTGGGAAATCCTATTATGGTAACTGAAGGTGGAGCTTTGAAGAGGTGACTGGATTGTAGGACCCTGTAGTAGTGAATGGATTAGAAAGGGTGGTCAGGGGCGTGGTTCTGCGGGCTTGAAAAGGACAGCATGAAGAGTCTGTCCTCTCTACTCCACCATTTTGCAATGAGATACTCTGCCATTGCTGTCACCACCAAGACCTTCACCAGCTTGGGATTTCCCAGCCTCAGAAACTGTAAGCAATACATTTCACTTTCTTGTAAATCACCCACTTCCAGGTATTTTGTTGTAAGCAACCGAAGCGACTGGCACGGTTAAGTGGCTCCCCACGATTGCACAGTGGGGTAAACACGGGCACTGGGAGAAGAAGCCAGAGCTGTCTCCCCTGGCAGCCTGAGCTTCGGACCTCTCCTGCTGTCCTAGGTCATGGCCCCTCGCCATGGCCCAGAGAAGACAGACATGGGGTCCCCCTGTTCTCACCTGCCTGCTCTCGTGGACAGTGACACCGCTGGTGTCCAGGCCACAGTTCTTGGCTTTCCTTCCTCGACAGCAGTTTTGTGGCCGAATCCCAGTCAGCTCGAAGCGCACAGTCAAAGCCCCAGTGAGGTGCGCTGCAGGGTGAGCGAAAGGCCCGTCCCCACAGCAGTGGCCCGCCGTCTCCAGGACCAGATCCTGGCTGGACCCCCGTGTCCCCGCCCGTTGCTGCAGCTCTGAGGTCCCAGTTTTCCTCCCCTCTCCTACCTGAGGCCTCTGCTCACTGGAAACCTCCCCTTCCCAACTGCCCATCCTCAGAACTCCACAGCTGCGCCCCATTGGCTCTGCCACCCGCCCGTCTTCACGGACTCCAGGCATCAGCAGGCTGGGAAGGCAGGTGCCGGGGAATCTGCAGATCCAGGCTCCTGCGGTTGAGCTGCGAGGACTTTCCTGGGGACGGGACCCTGCTCCGAAGTTGGGCCGAGGCCTGGATCTGTCCTTCACCCTCGGTCTGCTCCTGCAGTCGGACGTCCCCACAGTCTGCACCTGGACCAGACAATCCGCAGACTCACCAAAGAGCACAGGGGTCTTTTCCTCTTTTCAGACCCCCAGCCCTCTCTCTCTCCCACACTCTCCACTCATCTCATACTTTAAACTAAAAAAAGAAAAAAAAAAAAACACTGAAATTTCCAGCTGGGAGTCTTCCTCTTTTTCCTTCCAAATCCACAAACCTATTTTCATCTGTCTATCCCCCCTTTCTCCCCGCTTGTCATGATGGTGGAAATGAAGTGACCCTTCTCTCTGAAAGGCCGTCTCTGCACATGAGTCCCAGATCCCATCCCAGGCCTCCTCGGGTCCCTGCCCCATTAGTCCCCTCTCTCCCCCGCATCCTCCCTTCCCGCCTCTCTACAGAATCCTGCCCATCGGCATCAGGTACGGTCTCCCATCCTGTAGCCCTTCCCAGCTACAACTCTCTGCTCCTGGAAGAGTTGACCACCCAGGTGCTGTCCCCATCCTGTCCCCTGACCCACTGTCAACCCTCCCGTCTGGTGAGGGGTCAGAATCTCCATCTCCCTGAGCAAATGACGTGCTTGGTCTAACCAAGCAGTGAGAACAGCCATCCACCCCTTGCTTTTTGTTTTTGCTTCTTTTCACACTGCCTGAAATCTCAGAGCTAGAGTAATTCTATGAGACAAGGTTCATGGTATATTTATTTTCTTTTCCTGATATTTTTAGTTTTAATTTTATGGTTTGACAGATCATATTATAAACTGCCATAAATTCTTTGGAGCTAAAATTTCTAAATAGACGAGAAGAGAAACACCTGGCTCAATTTGTGTTTGATTCAAAAAGCAATTTCAAAGGAATGATCGTGTGAATTACGGTCAAATATGTAGAAAAATAGAATGTAGCCATTTAGCTCTAAATCCTCAGTGACTGGCACAAAGTAGATCTCAGTAATGTTTGTTGAGTGTGTGAATGAAGGATGTAGAGCTAAGAGGGGAAACTACAGAGTGTCATGTACTTCATAAGCACAGCTGCTGTGGATTGACCGTGTCCCCCAAAGTCCATGTAGTAGAAGCTTAATCAGCAGTGTGCCTGTGGGAATCCTATGATGGTAATGGAAAGGTGGGGCCTGAAGAGGTGACTGGACTGTAGGAACAGCTCTAGTGGATGGATTAACAATAGTGGTCAAGGGCATGGTTTTGAGGGCTTTATAAGGCGAGCACATGAGAGTCTCTCTCTCTGCTCCACCGTTTTCTGCCATCTGAGACCCCTGCATTGCTGTAAAGCCACCATCAAGACCCTCACCAGATGACTTCCCTGGACTTTGGACTTCCCAGCCTCTGAAACTGTAAGTGATATATTTTGTTTTCTAACAAATCACCCAGTTCCAAGTATTTTGTTATAAGCAACAGAAATGGACTAATACAACAGCGTCGCTTAATTATGCAGTAGATGGTGGCTGGGCTGTGCCAGCAGGTCCGAGAAGACTCCATCGTCCCGTCAGGCACCCGGCTCCCAGCACGGCCTCTCACAGCAGTGCCACCTCCCCCTCAGCCTTTCATCCCGAGCTGCTTTGACGCGTGGTTACTGGTTCCCCAAAAGAGCACGAAAGCGGGAACGACACTGCCGTTTGAAGTCCAGCCCCAGCAGCTGCACCGCGATCACTTCTGCCGTCTCAGGGGCAGGGAGAAATGAGAGGACAGACGAGGTGTCACTGCAGGAGCGAGTCACGCAGGCTGGGAGACAGCCACGCTTGTCTTTGGAGTCAGCTTCCAGGTGCCTGCATGTGGCTGCCTCTGGGCGCTGCAGAGAAAGCTGGACTGAGGCGCTGCCGCTTAGCGAGCGGCCTGGGGGGACAGGCTTGCAGGACAGCGCTGCGCACAGCCCTGAGCGTCCATTCTGGACGCCTCACGTGAAAGGAGCAAAAGCAACAGAGTCCTGAGCCGGCGCGAGGGGACCACGGCACATCCGCAGGCAAAGAGCCCGGCTGAGGGGACCCTCTCCTGATCCGCCCCCTGGGGACCCCTGGATCTCGACCACTGTCCTCAGTGGGGACCCCCTGACCCATTTCTCTCTCTCTGTGGTGTTTCCTGGAGGTTTCACTCTTTCTCCTTGGAATTTTATAAAAATTGCTGTTTAGTGTAGTTAATTTTTATTGTGGTAAAATACACGTGACATAAAATTTACCATTTTACCCATTTTTAAGTGGACAGCTCTGTGGTGTTAAGGACATTCGCAGTGCTGTGCAGCCATCACCACCATCATCTCCAGAATGTTCTCAGCTCCCCAAACTAAAACTCTGTCCGCGTTACACACTCGCCCCCCATCCCCTCCTCCCCCAGCCCCTGGCAAACATTGTCCTACTTTCTATCTCCATGATTCTGACTATTCTGGGAACCTCATATAAGAGGAATCATAGAAAAGTTGTCCTTTTGTAACTGGATTATTTCTTTTTTTTTTTTCCTTTTTGTCTTTTTTCATGACCGGTAACAGGATCGCAACCCTTGGTGTTGCGCCCGCACCGCGCTCAACCAGTGAGCTGACCGGTCTCTATATGGGATCCGAACCCTCGGCGGGAGCGCCGCCACACTCCCAACGCCGCACTCTACCGAGTGCGCCACCGGGCCGGCCCTGGATTATTTCACTTAGTATGTTGGGGCATGTGTCGGAACTTCCTTCCTTTTTAAGGCTGAGTAATTTCTCCGCACACGTACAGACCACACTGTGCTTATCCAGCTGTCCACCAGCGGGCACTGAGGTTGTTTCCACCTTCTGGCTACTGTGACTAATACTGGTGTGAACACGGGTGTGTACACACTAAAACTTATTTTCTAAGGATAATTAATTCAGCCAGTATTTATTGAGCATCTACTATGTACCAGATGCTGTGTTAGGTACAACAATAAACCAGACTGTGGCTATGGTCATCACCTCCCAGAGCTTACGCCTAAAGGGGGAGACAGAGACTCCTCCAAGGGACTTCAGTGTCATGAGCTAACTCCCGGGGCAGGGGGTATGGGGTGCCCTGTGAGCACATGGGCTTTCTGAGTTGTGTGATGTGGAACCTGAGATCTGAAAAGTGAGTCTGGTACAAGGGTCTGGGGAGCAGACAAGAGTGGGCAGCGCAGCCTGGGCAGAGTACCAGAGGCTTCCAGGTCAGAGGACGGAGAAGACGGGCTTGGCAGGCAGCCAGGCTGGGGAGGCCAGGGGGGCAGAACCACAGCGGGGGCCCTCACGAGCCTGTCACAAATAACAGAAAGTCACTGAAACATTCCTTGCGAGGAAGCACGTTTAACATGACCAGTCTGCTTGTGGAGCAAGTGGATTGGACTGGATGGAGGGAAAGCCCAGACAGGAAGCTATTGGGACTGTCTAAGCCACAGGGCTGGCCAGAGCGTGGTGCTGGAAACACCAAGGTCTAGCGCTCCATCCCTGTACGTGCCAGCCACCAAAAAAACCAAAATAAAAAAATCCAGGTGGTAAAGGATGAAAGCCTGAACTAATTGGAGATTGGGGAATGGAGATGGGGCGCATCTGGTGGCTGATTGAAGGTGGGCGGGGGGAAAGGGTGGCATCGAGGAGGGAAACCGTAGGTAGTTATGACACTGTTAGCTTAAGCATGGAGAGAGGTGCAGCAAGATACAGCGCGACAGCGTGGGAGGCGTGACGTCCGCCCTCCTCCTGCGGCTTGGGACCGCCATTGTGGTCTGTGCAGATCTTCTCATCTGCCTGGTTTGCTGCAACCTGTGACTTCCTCTAAACCCACAGCAAAAGAGCTGCCATTGTCAGAGCATCACCTGGTCGTGCAGTCCTCAAAACAGTTTGTTATGCACTGAGTTGTGTTCCCCAGATCCATGTGTTGAAGCTCTAATCTGACCATTTGGAGATGGAGCCCGTCAGGAGGTAGCAAAGGTTAAATGAGGTCATCCCAGTGGGGCATTAATCTGCTAGGACTCGTGTCCTTACAAGAAGGGGAGGAGACACCAGAGACCTCTTTCCCCATGTGTGCACAGAGCAGTGGCCCTGTGAGGACAGCGAGAAGGGGGGCCTCACCGGAAACCAACCCTGGCATCACCTTGATCTTGGACTTCCAGGCTCCGGATCCGTGAGGAAACTAATTTCTGTTGTCTAAGCCGCCCGGTCCGTGGTATTTTGTTACGGCAGCCCAAGCAGACTAACCCGCAGACTGCAGAGAAGGTGCTGCAGCTGAGGGCGCTGTGCTCAGTGTCTGGCTGCATGTGGCCCCGCGCAGAGGCTTCCTGGTACCCTGAGGGACCTCACTGTCACCAGTGCTGTGTCTAAAACTAGCTGTCACTCTTCCTTACAGCCTGCTGGGCAGATCTACACGGTGATGGGACTTTAGGGCCTGCTCTGAAAACGACCCCAGAGCAGGCTTCTCAGTCTCAGAGACATGGAGGTTTGCTGCCTTCTCTGTTCTGCAAGAGTGACAGGCATTTTTTCAGGCAGCTATAAATTGTTCAGGAGAAAGAGAGCTACTTGGTGGCTGCACAGGGTGTCACATAAGACCTTCCGCTCACGGCGCAGAGCGTGCTACTTCCTGCTTGCAGGAGGGCTGGTTGTAAAGAGGGGCCTTTTCTGCTTCATTCCGGTGACCTTTGTAGAAGCTACCTGAGCTTCTAATAGCCCTGTTTTGAGTATAGTTGAACATGGCCCCTACTGAGGCAATTTCTGAAGTTGTTTGAACCAGATTAAAATTGCTGTTTTTATAGGTCATAGATGATCAAATATCAGCAATTCAATTTGGATCGACCTAATACATGCAGGTGGCCCTTCAGCCCTCCCCACCCCCCTGTCACTCAGTAACTTCTGGACACCTGGGACTCTTAGGCTGCCCCTGGCCACCCTGGCTCCTACCTTCTTCCTGCCACCCTCCCGGCAGTGTCCCACTCTTGACCAAGACAGATGCCTGGGAGAGATGTCCACAAGGAAAGAGTGATGGAATGGTCAGAATGGGGAAGGAGCGTGTTGGGGCTCAGAACACAAACCCAGGGCCTGGCACCTTGGCACACCCAGTATTTTAAGCTGAAGGAAATGGAGAAAACCGTGGAAGCAAAGCAGGTGGTAAAAAAATTCTCTGACCTACTTTGCCTGAAAGCAGGTCATGAGACCCTCATCCTAGGGTCCTGCCCTATACCCAGAAGCCAAGAAGAATCTCAACAAACAAGCCTTGCTGTGTCCCCCCAGTTTATTACCACTTGGCCAGACCCCGTCCTTGCCCAGTAGTTTATCTACACGACTGCCCATTCTTCATCAAACCTGAGCATAAAAATACAGTTTTCTCTGGGTCTGTGAGTCTTCATTTCTGAAGGCTCCCATGTCACATAAAACTTATACTAAAAGTCATGTTACGCTTTTCTTGCTTATCACTTATTACAGGACTGTCAGCCACTAACCTGGTGATAGGCAGGAAAAGATATTACTTTTTCTCCCTACAAGCGCCAGAGAAGCCAGGGCAGTAAGGATTTCAGGGGAGTAAGGACTCTGCCAGGCCAGACCCCTCCATCGCTCCCTGCCTAAGGCTGCTTCAACCTCAGAGTTCAACCAGGGAGGTGCTGGGGGCCGCAGTGACCTCCCGCCGCTGTCCCTGACCCCGCCCGTGGCCTCTGCGTTCTGGTGCTTGTTCGGCGACAAAATGAAGCAAAAACAAACACGTCAAAGCCAGCCCAAGCTTTGTGGCTGGCAGGTCCTAATCAGGAGATGTTGGCAGGATTTTGTCAGAGAGACCTTGCAGCTCAGCACAGGAACAAGGAAAGCCAAGGCGGGGAGCCTCTCCAGACGGTCATGGTTGGAAAGGCGCTCGGGCCTGTGTGAGCGTCCCGCAGATCGCTGGCCTGGACCCCAAGGTGCTGACGAGCCGAGGTTTAAGGGACAGGGAGAAGCTGGGCTCCAGCCAGCCTTTCCTGGGGGCTGCTCACGGTCATGCAGCAGCCGCAGGAGGACAGGGACGCACCAGCAAGGCGCGGAGGCCTGACGGGTGCCCAGCACCTGGGGTGAGACTTCTGCTGAACTGACCGATGGTGGACACCCCCGCGGCCTGGGAAAGCTAAACGTCAGCAGTACTCCCCAGGCGCTGGGACAGCACACAAGTGCAGGGCCAGGGAGCTAGAGGTGGTTTAGGGTGCTGAGGACCTCCCAATTTGACAGGGACACCCTGCAAGTCGCTCCACCTTCCAGCGGTGGCCGACAAGGGGACGCCCACCTCAAGGTATCAGTAGAGTGGGCTGCTCGTGGGCATGGGACTCTAGGTGCTCCGATGCCCTCCACGTCTCGAGCACAGGTCTGCAGTTGGTGCCAGCTGCTCACTCCAGAGGCCAGCGCAAGAGCCCAGGCAGGGGCGCGGCTGCTGGGAGCCCCGACAGCAGTGGGTGCATGTCGGGGAAGTTGGAGAAGTGGCAGTGAGAGGACACCCAGGACCTCAGTTGCCCCCCTCCATGGGAGGCAGTTAACACCCTCTGTGCACCTGTCAAAGGTGTAGGAAGCAGGGGCTGGGGACACCGGCCCACATTAGCATTTCATGTTCTCTGTGCTATACCCAGGGCCTAGAAAAGCTGAATAAGTAAAGAAGTAGGTAACAACCCACTTTGGCCAAGAAAGGCGTTTAAGATGATCACAGTGCCCTCCCCTGAATTAAACAGAATTGTGCCACACTCTGCCCCAGGAATAGCCCAGGCCGCCAAAAGCCAGAACTGTGATGGGCATTTGCTCTGGCAAGTGGAAGGCCCAGGGCCCAGACGACAGCCCACTGGGCTTCAAAGCGCTGCCAAGAGAGAATCCTAACTCAGATACCTGCAGAAGTCCCGGGCCCTCACGATGGGAAGGACAGAGTGCTCTGGGGGCACCATCAAGGAGGATTCCTTGTGGGGCAGGAGCTGTGGTGAGACCATGAAGAGCTCCCTATACCCGAACTCAAGATCAAGTCAGTGCTCACCTGATGAGAACACCCAGTGAGCCGTAGAAATGCACAGGTGGGTCCTTTCACCTGGTGGACTCGTGGCTTATGAGGAATCAGAACATTGAAGGGATGCCCCCACGCTGTTCTGGGGGTGAGATCATGCTCCAGCATCAAAACTGGACACTGGCAGTGCCCAGACACGTCCCCGACGCTGTCCCATCCCTATAGCGCACCAGCCAAGGAATCCAGGGCCCAAATGGGCCTTAATTTGACCAATGGATAATATGTAGGTCTCACACCTAGACATTAGGTATGAGCAGCAATATTCAGATCCCAACAGTATCTATGCAGACAATAAACCATAACCAGGAATGGCGATGCTCAGGCCACCGCTCCCAGCCTTGCTGGAGTGGATGCTGCCACTACAGCCGGGCTCCTGGCGACGGCAACGTCTTGGCCTGTGGAAACCGCAGCTACTGTTTTGATCAAGAGGCTCGATTCACCAGCCTCGATGAGCAGGACTGGCCCACTCTCAGCACACAGCCTGGACCTCCTCCCCACTCCACATCTGCAGGAAGCAGTGGGAGGAAATAAAGATGAAATTCTTCCAGAGAAGCAAATACACCCCCATCCCCATCGAAGCCAGAAGACTGCTTTCTACCAGGAGCAGGAGGAGCGTTCGAGAGTCATGAACAGGTAAAAGGAGAATTGTCAGTGTGACCTTTCCTTACTGGCAACTCAAAACGGAGGGTGGAGTGGGGACGGATGTGAACATTACTCCATTAAATGCTTCCTTTTTCATTTAGCAGCAGTGGCCATGCAATCTGTGAAGCTGGGCTCAGCACCCAACTGAGGGAATAGTGGACTCTGGACGGACTATAAGCATTTCATAACCTCAAGGTCACCTTCCCTCTAGAATGGTCCATCCCCACCGAGGGACAGGTGGTGAGAGGCATCAAAGCTGGACAAAGCTGGACACTAGTTACAGTGGTTAGGACAGCTTTTAACCAGTGCTGCACTACTGTGGCAGGGAAGAGAGTTCTCCCCGAAGAGAACTCAACTTTGATTTGTGCAGAGGTGACTGGGCGTTTTAAGGGAGAGAGAGGGAAGAGAAGGGGTCAGCGGGGACTCAGTAGAGTCATGGAGGTGAAAAGTTGCAAAAACTGGGAAGGTGGTCCACGTGAACCCTGTCTATGTTATTAATTGGCACTCGGGGGAGTTAGGCTCCTGCCCTCCCACAGAGACTGGAAGACAGGATCCCTATGTTCAGACGGTGGCTGGAACACACAGGAAATTCTCCTGACAGCCTGAGTTGCCTCGCAGGCAGGCACCTAAAGGGGTTTGGGGTGAGTAGGTCATAGAAACAGGGTTAGCGCCCGGCCCCGCCCACTGCCACCAGCTGCACAGCCAGGCCCAGCAACCATGGAGCCAGAACCAAAAGCCCCCAGGGCCCTGAGATGAGAGCCAAGGGCCTTAGCCCTGCCCCCGCTTTCTTCCCCTTCCCCAAACAACATCTTAGAGTGTGCTTATTAAACACGAGATCTTTGGGCTGGCCCAGTGGTGCACTGCTATAGTGCGCCGCTTGGGAGTGTGGTGGCGCTCCCGCTGAGGGTTCGGATCCCACATACAGACCGGCCGCTCACTGGCTGAGCGAGGTGCGGGCCCAACACCGAGGGTTGCGATCCCGTTGCCGGTCCCGGTCCAGTATGGGCGCAACACTGAGGGTTGCGATCCGTTGCCGGTCACGAAATAAAAAAAAAAAAAGACAAAAAAATAAATAAATAAATAAACACGAGACCTTCTATGGGATGTGTAAAAAAAACAAAAACAAAAACAGAGAAACCATGAATCTTTCAGAAGGAGAGAACAGACCTATGGTTATTAGAGGTGAGGGGGGGAGGAGAGGGTGGTGGGGAGAGATTGGATAAGGGGCATAAAGAATAAGTATGGTTTGTAATAATGAATATGCTGGTAACATTGATTTGATCAACATATGTTGTGCCCAGGTGATGGTAGTCAATGCTGCGCCCCAAAATATGTATAATCAATTATGCTTCAATAAAAATAAATATAAAAAAATAAATAAATAAAAATTAAAAATAAATGAAACTGGGTTAGCAGCATTCAAGACTTTGCAGGCCGAGGTGCAGGCCTATCAAGAAGCGGGCTCAGAGGAGCCAAGCTAGAGTTTGGTCAAGGAGGGGATCTGTCCAAGTAGGCACATGCAGATGACCAGGAGGAGGTGGTGTCACTCCACAGCCAGGGGAGCCCACAAGTGTTGCTTTGCCTCCCACGGATTTGTCACCCCTTTTCCCCTGAGTGACAGAGCCACCAAAGATTACTCAAAGCCCATCTCTTCTGAGCAGTGAGAAGCCCCAAAAAGAGGTTAATCTCCCAGAATGCTCAAGATAGAGGCATTCCTTCCATTTGGGAAATTAACCATGAATTGGGGTTCTCTTCCTACATTTATTCTCCAGACCAGGATGTTTCTCCAGACCAGGAAGAGAACATAGGTGGAGTTTTTGCTAAGTATAGTTTAACAAGTTTAACAATAGGCATTCCATAATGCAATTTTCAAGAAGTTAAGTTGATCCACCAACAAAAGCTTGATCTTAGCAAACATTCTCTTCTTACAGCAATTTCCCAGTATCTTTACATATCAATCAGTAACTTATCTGTCTTTGAGCCAGCAGCCTTGCTGTGTTACAATTCTTTATCTTACAACAGAGACTATAGCCTGGGGAATATTTCTTGTCCTTTGCAAGGTCAATATTTGAAACTGCAAGGCTTTGGAAAACCAGGCCCTGTGAAATACATTTGCTTTATGCATACTTCACACACAAGCCCGGCCTGTGGAGCCAGAGGCTGTACTTGCCCTTCTCTCAGGGCTGGAGCTACCTGCTGGGCACAGGGCACGGTGAGGCCACATTCCCCAACCCTTCTCTCAGCCAGATACGTCCCTGTCAGCGGGCTGTGAGCAGAGTGATGCGCGCACCTCCTAGGTCACACACTCACATGGAAAGGGCCCTCCCTCCCCTCTGCTTTCCTCCTTCCCACTGGCTGAAACACTGTCCCCAGCAGCAGACAAGGACATACCCCCAGAAAGGCCAGGCCCACTGACAGCTTCAGGAAGCAGAGCCTCCAAATCAATGTGAACTACTACATCCACAAGAAAACCAATTGTCTTGTCTTAAGTCAGCCTTATTCTGGGTCTCTTTCACCCCCAGCCAAACTTATGTCCAACTTGACCCAAAGACGGGCAGCCAGGCAGGGTCAGGTAATTTCAGAGAATCCAGAGAACACATGTGGGTGGCAGAGAAAGTTCAAGAACAATACGAGTTGCAATCTAATGATAAAATTGCTGCAAGGAGAGCAGAATGCAATTCCCTAGACACCATGATCGAATATTGCCCCAGAGAACCAAATGTCGGGGGCGGGGCGGATCTCACACTGGGCGTCCCAGCCCTGGGCTACTCCTGGCGATAATCCTGCTGCAGCCGTGTCCTGAGACAGGAAGCGACAGCCACAGGAACCCGGGAGCCACAGAGTGTACATGGGTGAGTCTGCTCTATGAGGCCGATTAGCAGCACTCAAAGAGCTGCGTGGGAATGGAAAATAGTGCTGAAGGACACTACAAGGAAACTGTCAGATATAAGGCAGGCCGAGAAGCCATCTCCTGGCACATGGAGGTTCTTAAGGTGAGACACATCCACACATTCCCACATCTGGAGAGCTGAGATGTCAGGTTGGGAAGGGCTCAGCCACCATGGCACTGACAAAGAAGCACATTCACTAGAAACTTGTGCAGGACAGAAGGTTCTCAGTTCCCGACATTTGTTAGCCTGAAAACAGTATAAAAGGCAGCAGGCCTATATTTTGGGGTACCGCTGGCCTGGAAGACTTCTCAGTCTGTGCAGACTGCTGGGAATAATGAACTTCAGGTACATTTCTATAAGGAACAAGCATGCACCAGGTCTAACCACGCTGACTATAACCTTGACCTCACATACATCCTTTCCCATCCTGTTTGCTGGCTCCATACTAAAAGAAGAAAGAAAGGAAGAGGAAGGAAGGAAGGTCACATCCAGCTGTTTAGGCTATGTGCTGCACAGCACCAGAGGTGCCATTCACACAGATTATAACATTGATGGCATTTCCTAGACTTGTGCACTGTAGAGGCCCTGACCTCAAGTGCATCCAAGTGGTCATTGTCACAGTGCAGACCCCAGGTCAGCAGAGGTGGTCCACCTGTTTCGATCTGATGAGAGTCCATGTGACCAGCCTGGAGTCGAGGCTGGATAGAGAAGGAAAAGAAGCCAAAGGGGCTACACGACCTGGAGGACAAAAGGAAGGCTACAGGGCCCAAGGGCCCCCAGGAGGTCCACGGACAGGGGTGCAAAGGTGTGGGAGAGCGGGAAGGCCTTTGCCATCTTCCTCAGCACTCATGTTTAGACTTAATTCTTTGCACACAAAATCCCTACTATATGGCCTTGGGTAAATTACATAATCTCTTCAGACTTGTTTGCTCTTCTATAAAATACCCACCTCCCAGGGCGGTTGTGAGGATTAAACAAGATAACCTGGGAAGATCCTGTGCCGGCACCTGGCATCTGCCTGGTGTCCTGCCCTCCCCACACCTGGGCTTCAGATTTCCGGAGCTTACCTGCAAAGCTGTTCTGAACAAACGCGGAACCAGTCTGAGCAGCTAGCAAAGATGCGCGCGTGGGGAAGAGGGTCCAAGAGCACAGGAGTGTGGAAGGCAGAGGAGGGGCCCCTCTGGTAGAGCTCGCCACCCTCCTGACATTTACAGACTCGGTAACTGACGTGGGAGCTCCCCCTCTCATCACCGCCTTCCTCCCTGGGATCTGACTTCTATCCCCACCACCCCACTGGGGCTGCACTCTCTAAGCCCATGTGGAACCACTTAAACTCTCCATCCTGTGGCTCGGCTCACAGAGCTTAATAAATCTCTGAAATTATGTCTCTCTTCTCTGGTAGACACCACCTTAATCAGGTGATCAAACTCAGCATCAGTTACAACAGGATCGATTGTTGTGGTGGTTACACAACGCTGTAGATACTAAACAACACAGAACTGTATACTTTAAATGGGTGAATTGCATGGAATTTGAGTTATTTCTCAATAAAGCTGTTAAAAAAAATCAATAAAATAAACAATAGTAAGAATGCCCCGATCTTATTTATGGGTTTCCTGATGTGATATCATCTGAAATGTACAGCCACTACAAGGAAACTGTCAGACAAATACAAAATGTGGAATACTCCATGTCATTTTTTTAAAAAGTAAGGCAGCCGTTCTAGGTTTAAAGAGACGTAACAACCACTCACAATGGATGCCCCTTGAATGAGCCTGGCAGTTTCCCTACAGTGGCCCTTAGCATTATTTTTTTTCTATTCTGCATACTTCCTGCAAACTGAAGGTGAGGTCTAAAGGCTTGCTTTGATTTAGGTTAAACATCTTTAACAAGAATACCTCCCAGGTCACGCTGCTTGTCATTCCTACAAATGTGTGAACTGCTACAGGGCAAGGACCATATCCCATCATCTGTGGGTCCCCAGAGCACAGAGCCCAGCACAGCGTAAGTGATCAGTAAGTTTCATGTAAATGAAAGACTGCGTGTGAATGAATGAATGGACAAAGGAGCGGATGAAAGACTGGACGGGCCTTCCAGCATGAGGCACTCATGCGCCTACGCCCTGCCCTGCACTGCCAGCTGAGTCTTCCAAGGCCAGCTCGGACAGTGTCACCCACCTGCGCCACACACACCAGTGGCCCTCACCACCAGTGATTTTGGCAGCCTGATCCCTCTGCCCAAACTCCACACGACCCAGTCACATCTGCCTATAGATGGTCCCCGACCTATCACGGTTTGCCTTAACATTTTTTCACTTCACGATAATGCGAAAGCCATACACATCAGCAGAAACCGTACTTCAAGTACCCACACGACCACTCTGCTTTTCACTTTCAGCACCTTATTCAATAAATTATGTGAGCTATGCAACACTTGATCATAAAGTAGTCCTTGAGTTAGATGATTCTGCCCAACTGTAGGCTAATGTGCGTGTTCTGAGTACATTTAAGACAGGCCAGGCCAAGCCATGATGTTCGGTAGGTTAGTATATTAAACGCACTTCGACTTAGTATTTCAGCTAAAGGACGGGTTTATCAGGAGCGAGCCCGTCGTGAGTCGAGCAGCATGTGCGCTTGCTTTCCCGGAACAAACCCTCAGCCTCAGCCGACTCTCCCACCCACTGTCTCATTTCTCAGAGCGATTTTCAAAAGCCAGTTCATTGGAGCTGGCTGCTGAGCTCAGCTGGGTAGGGCATGGTGCTGGTAACACCAAGGTCCAGGGTTCAATCCCTGTACTGACCAGCTGCCAAAAGTAAAGAAAAACAAAAGCCATTTCATAAAAAACCTTTCAGATTCCAACAAACAAACAGAACACTCCCTCATCCCCCATGCCTCAAACCACTTTGGTTGTGAATTTTTTTTTTTTTAAGTTTTTATCTTAGCAGCTAAGAACAGAATTCTTTTTTTAAACATCTATGTTTTTGGAAAATATGTTAATAAGCTTGGTTACTTGGCTTTCCAAAAATTTCAAACCTACAATCATAAACATAATGTACCATATCAAACTCCTACGACAGACTTGCATTTCTTTCCAAGAAAACCATCCTAGGCATTTAAATTCCTTTCCCAAATCTCGTCAAGTTTTAACGTGAAGACTCCATAAGTCAATTTATTCTAAAAATCTCAATGCTGATTATAAAACTAATCAAATTCTTTACACATTTGAAATGACACAAATCTATTATTATTCAACTTTTTACATATTTCAGAATAAGTCACCAGACAAATATCAAATTCTCTTAAGTGTTTCAAATTAATATCACAAGTGTAATATGCCATATTCTCTAACAGGACATTCCCCTAAATATCTCAAATGCATCAAGAAACAAGTAATAGGCCAATTTCATCAAGAGGCAGAATAGATGGTCCCCAGCATCACCGTCCCCCATAAATGGCCAATTTACAACAATTAAAAAGCAAAGACCACCTACCTGGGACCTCCAGAGCTCAGGAAAGAGGAGGAGAAACCCCAGAGTTGTGAAGGCCGAGAAGCTGCAGCGAGAGGAAGAATAATCCGCTCTATCCGTTTCAAGCCTGGCTGTGTCAGGGCCAGCCCTGCGAGAGGCCAGAAGGGGCTGCGGCACACAGAGCAAAAGCTGGCAAAAGCTGCACCTGAGCCCTTTGTATGAAGTGGCCTGGAGTCTGCAGGGGCGAAGATGGCCTTGGAGTGCACCACACCAGCTCCCAGGCCAGTGAGACCACTGGCAGGGCACCCGTGGACAGAGGAGGTAGAGCCACAGCCAACAGAAGAAAGAAACCACCCAGAGGCCAGTGTGTCATCACAAGGGACCTGTGCACGGTGTACCCCATGGGAAGCATTTGGAGTGCAGGAGGGAGGCTGGCCACCAGGAGAACACTGGGGCACAGTGTGGGCCGCTGATCTGCCTTCCAATCAGCACCAGACCACTTAGGAGAGACTGTCAGGGCAACAGAACTGCAGGGGGCACAGTTTGCTGGGAAGACTCAGTCCCAGGCCAGAATTTCCACAGCCCAGGGGTATCTCACAAGACCTAGAAGTGATTAAAAGACCAACAATTAAAACCTAAGTGGCACAAAAAGCCTTCTCCAGAGAATCAGCAGCAAAGCAGCAATTTAGCACATCCCCAGAGCTCAAGTGCTAGTCCTCACAGGCAGTTCCACCAATTTTGGAATTAACCAAAACCACAGACCAGAGACAAAGCTCTGATATTAACGAGTGAAAGTCTAATGCCAGCAAAGAACACCTAGAAAACCTAGAAGAGGTAGCAGTTGCCTCAAATGCACTGGCATCAACATAAATACTCAAAGATCGAGAAAGAGCAGAGAAATATGACACCACCAAGTGAAGCACCAGCAAGGGACCCAGAGGAGCAGCAGGTTTATGAAATGTCTGACACAGAGTTCAGAATAACCCTCTTAAGGATGTTCAGGGAGTCACAAGAAAAAACAGATTGAGAATTACACAATATCTGGAAAACAATCTAGGAGCAGATGAGAAACTTGACAAAGGAATCAAATCAATTTAAAAAAATAGAAATTCTAGAAGTAAAGAATACATTATCTGAACTGAAAAACCCCATAGAAAGCTCCAAAAGCAGACAATCAAACAGAGAAAAGAATTAGTAAGCTCAAAGATAAAACATATGAAATTATCAAATCGGAGAAGCAAAAAGAATAAGAAAAAATGAAACATAAATACAGCAAATATGAGACTCCCTCAAGCAAAATAACCTCTGCATAACTGGCATACCCAAAGGAGAAAAGGCGCTGGCTGGTTGTCTCAGTTGGTTAGAGCATGGCCTTGTAACACCAAGGGCCAAGGGTTTGGTTCCCTGTGCTGGCCAGCCATCAAAAAAAAAAAAAAAAAAAGGAGAGGAAAAAGGAAGAGACAAAGAAAGCATGTTCAAGAAAATAATGGCTAAAAATTTCCCAAGTATGGGGCCGGCCCGGTGGCGCACTGGATAGTGCGCCGCTTGGGAAGCGCGGCAGCGCTCCCGCCCGAGGGTTCGGATCTCACATACAGACCGGTTCCCACTCACTGGCTGAGCGAGGCGCGGGAGCAACACCGAGGGTTGCGATCCCGTTGCCGGTCCCCGGTCCGGTACGGGGGCAACACTGAGGGTTGCGATCCGTTGCCGGACACGGAAAAAGACAAAAGACAAAAAAAAAATTTCCCAAGTATGGAGAAAGATGACAGCATTCAGATATGGGACGCTCAAAGGTCACCAATCCAATTCAATCCAAAGAGGAGCACCCCAAGGCACATCCTAATCAAATTATCAAAAACCAAAGACAAAAAAAGAATACCAAAAGCACCAAGAGAAAAGAAAAACACATAAATTCAATGGAGTCCCAATAAGTCTCTCAGCAGATTTCTCAGTGGAAACCCTACAGACCAGAAGAGAATGTGATGATATATTCAGGGTGCTGAAGGAAAAAGACTGTCAGCCAAGAATTCTGTATCCAGCAAAACTAACCTTCAAATATGAAGGAGTAAAGTCTTTCCCAGACAAACAAAAGCTAAGGTAATTCATCAACAGTCGGCCTGCATTACAAGAAATGCTGAAAGGAGTTCTTCAATCTGAAGGCAGATGATGCTAAGGAGCAGCAAGAAAACATTTGAAGGTAGATAACACATGAGTAAAGTAAGTTCACAGACAACCTCAGAATAACTCCATTGTCAAGTACAAACCTAACAGAACACTAACACATGTAACAACTGTATAAGAGATAGGCATTACTAACAGATGTAACTGGAAACAACAAATTGTCAAAAAGTGGGGTGGGGGAGGAATGACACCAAAGCATAGAGTTGGCTTTGTTTTTTTCTTTTTTCTTAGATATCAAAGTTAAGTTATTAGTCTAAAATATTCTGTTAGTCCAAATATTCTGTTATAATTATAACATGTTTTTTAATGTCCCACTTAAAGGACAAAGAGTGGCTGAATGGATTATGAAACAAGAATAACAATAATATGCTGCCTCCAAGAAACTCACCTCACCTATAAAGACATACTGTCTGAAAGCGAAGGGATGGAAAAAGATATTTCATGCAAATGGGAACCAACAAAGAAGAGTAGCTATACTTATATCAGATAAGATAGACTTCAAGCCAAAGTAAAGTAAAAAAAGATAAGGAAGGTCATCATATAATGATAAAGAAATCAATTCAACAAGAAGATATAACAATTCTAAGCATATAAACACAAAACTTCAGAGCACCCACTTATATAAAGCAATTATTATTAGATCTGCTGGGAGAAATAGACTCTAACACAATAACAGTTGGGAACTTTAACACCCCTCTTTCAGCAATGGACAAATCATCTAGATGGAAAACTAACCAGGAAACAGAATTAATCTCTACTACTCTAGGCCAGTTGGATCTAACAGACATATATAGAACACTTCATCCAACAGCTACAGAATACACATTCTTCTCAGCAGCACTTGGAACATTCTCTAGAATATGCCATATGTTAGGTCACAAAACAAGCCTCAACAAGCTTTAAAAAAACTGAAATCATATCAGCAACCTTGTCCAACCACAATGGAGTAAAACTAGAAATCAACAACAAAAGGGACACTAGAAATGTACAAATACATGGAAATTAAATTAATTAATTCAACAACATTCTCCTAAACAACAAATGAGTCAAAGAAGAAATCAGAAAGGAAATTTTAAAATTCTTGGAGACAAAAGAAAATGATAACACAATATACCAGAACCTATAGTATATAGCAAAAGCAGTTCTAGGAGGGAAGTTTATAGCAGTAAATGCCTACATCCATAAAGAAGAAAGACTTTAAATAAACAACTTAACATTACATCTCAAGGAACTAGAAAAACAAGAACAAACCAAACCCAAAATCAGTAGGAGATAAATAACAAAGATCAGAGCAGAAATAAATGAATTAGAGGTTAAAAAAATACAGAAGATCAATGAAACAGTTTGTTTTTCTAAAAGATAAACAAAATGGTAAGCCTTTAGCTAGACCAATGAAGAAAAAAGAGGGAAGATTCAAATAAATAAAATCAGAAGTGAAAAAGGAGACATTACAACTGATACTACATAAATACAAAGGATCATAAGAAACTATGAACAACTATATGTGAACAAACTGGAAAAAAAAGAAGAAATGGATAAATTCCTGGACACATACAACTTACCAAGGTTTAACATGAAAAACTAGAAAACCTAAACAGACCAATAACAAGTAAGAAATTAAAGCGGTAATAAAAAGTCTCCCAACAAAGAAAACCCCAGGACCAGATGCTTCACTGCCAAATTCCACCAAACATTTAAAAAAGAACTAACACCAGTTCTTCTCAAGTGCTACCAAAAAATTGAAGAGAAGGGAATACTTCCAAACCCATTGTATAAGGCCAGCATTGACCTCATACACAAACTGGAAAAAGACACAACAAAAAAAGAAAACTACAAACCAATATCCCTAATGAACACAGATGTGAAGATCCTCAACAAAATGCTTGCAAACAGAATCCAGCAACATGTTAAAAAGATCATACACATACACCATGATCAAGTAGGATTCATCCCAGGGATGCAAGGTTGGTTCAGCATATGCAAATCAATAAATGTGATACATCACATCAACAGAATGAAAGACAAAAATCATATGATCATTTCAGAAGATGCAAAAAAAGCATTTGATAAAATCCAACACTGCTTCATGATAAAAACGCTCAGCAAATAAGGTATAAAAGCAATATACCTCAATACAATAAAGGCCATATAGGACAAACCCACAGCTAATATCATTCTGAATGGACAAAAATTGGAGGCTTTTCCTCTAAGATCTGGAACAAGCCAAAGATGTCCACTTTCCCCACTCTTAATTCAACGCGGTACTGGAAGTTCTAGCCAGCCCAATAAGGCAAGAAAAAGCAACAAAGAGCACCAAGATTGGAAAGAAGGAGGTCGAATGATCCCTATTTGCAGATGGCATGATCATATACATAGAAAACTCTAAAGACTCCACCAAAAAAATACTAGAACTAATAAATGAATTCAGTATAGTGGCAGGATACAAAATTAACACACAAAAATCAACAGCCTTCCTATATGCCAACAATGAAATAGCCAAAGAAGAAAGCAAGAAAGTAACTCCATTCACAATAACTATCAAAAAAATGAAATACCTAGGAGTAAATTTAACCAAGGATGTGAAAGACCTCTACAATGAAAACTATAAAACACTGGTGAAAAAAATTGAAGAGGACTCAAAAAAATGGAAAGATATCCCATGTTCTCAGGTTAGAAGAATTAACATCATCAAAATGTCCACATTACCTAAAGCAATCTACACATTCAATGCAATCCCTATCAGGATACCAATGACATTCTTCACAGAAACAGAAAAAACGATTTTAAAATTTGTATGGGACTACAGAAGACCCTGTATAGCTAAAGCAATCTTGTATGAAAAGAATAAAGTTGGAGGCATAACACTTCCTTCAAAATATACTATTTAAAAAAAAGCAATATATATAAAGCTATAGTAACCAAAACAGCATGGCGCTGCCATAAAAATAGACAAAAAGACCAATGGAACAGAATGGAGAGCCAGAAATAAACCCACGCACTCACAGCCAACTGATTTTCCACAAAGGTGCCAAGATTAGTGGAGAAATGAGAGCCTCTTCCACAAATGGTGCTGGGGAAACTGGATATACATACGCAGAAGACTGAAACTAGACCCCGATCTCACAACTCACACAAAAATCAACTCAAAATGGACTAAAGACCTAATCTGAAACCCGAAACTATGAAACTACTAGAAGAAAACATAGGGGGAACGCTACACTGAATGGGAGTATAGCTAGACTTCTTGAGCTAGACTACAAAGGCACAGGCTGCTACAGCAAAAATATACAAATGGGACTACATCAAACTCAAAAGCTTCTGCACAGCAAGGGACACAGTCAACCAGGTGAAGAGACAGCCTACAGAATGGGAGAAATGTTTGAAACTATACATTGGACAAGGGGCTAATATCCAGAATATATAAGGAACTCAAGCAACTCAACAGCAAAAAACCAAATAACCCAATTAAAAAATGGGCAAAGGACCTGAACAGACATTTCTCAAAAGAAGACACACGAATGGCCAAAAAGCAGATGAAAAAATGCTCAAAATCACCAGTCATCAGGGAAATGTTAATATCCAGAATATATAAGGAACTCAAGCAACTCAACAGCAAAAAACCAAATAACCCAATTAAAAAATGGGCAAAGGACCTGAACAGACATTTCTCAAAAGAAGACACACGAATGGCCAAAAAGCAGATGAAAAAATGCTCAAAATCACCAGTCATCAGGGAAATGCAAATTAAAACCACAGTGCGATATCATCTCATCCCAGTTAGAACGGCTGTCATCAACAAGGCAGAAAATAAATGCTGGGGAAGATGTGGCAAAAAGGGACCCCTCCTACATTGTTGGTGGGGATGTAATTGGTACAGCCGCTGTGGAAAACAGTGCGGAAGTCCCTCAGACAACTGAAAATATATCCACCTTATGACCCAGCAATCCCACTTATGTGCCCAAAGGAAATGAAACCAATATAGCAAAAAGACACCTGCACTCCCATGTTCATCGCAAGCTCTTCCCAATAGCCAAGAGGTGGAGTCAACCTAAATGCCCGTCAGCTGATGAATGGATAGAAAAACTGGGGCATATACACACAGTGGAGCACTACTCAGCTGTAAAAAGAAATGACATCCTAGCATTTGCAGCAACATGGATGGAACTGGAAACCATCATAAGTGAAGTTAAGTCAAGCAGAGAAACACAAATACCAATATGATCTCACTCATGTGGAATCTAAAAAAAAAAAAAGGTTCTCACAAAAGGAGATAGTAGAATAATGGTTACCAGAGGCCAGGAGGGGCGGGTTGGTGAGAAGAAGGGGGAGTGGTGGGCTAATGGGTACAAAGCTATGCTATCTACTCTAAGTGAATCAATGTATAGTATATGCATATATTGAAACAACACAGTGTACCCCACAAATATGTACAAATAAACATTTAAAAAATAGAAAACAAGAGTAAGATAGGGGAGGGGAGGGGGAGGGGGAGGGGGGACAAATGGGTACAAAAGTGTGCTGTCTACCTTGAGTGAGTCATTGTGCAGTATGCGCATGCATAGACACAACACACTGTGCCCCACAAAACTGTACAATAAGAAACAAATAATACATACAAATTATCACAACGATTTCAATATTTATTCCTAAACCTAACAGAAAGTCTTAATATCATGGATTTGGCATTTGGTTTTCAAAACGTTCACGGAAAGATTCATGTTCTTCTAATTCTATTTTTCCTTCGTACATTCTGTGCTCATCTCCACGCCTTTACAGCATCGTTTCTATAACTGCCACACTAAGGGCACCAGAATTGCCATCTCTACTTGGCTGGGGCTACTCAGTCCAAAACTCAGAACTGAGATGGGTTGCAGATGCCAGTCATGGTCAGAGATTCTGAACTGGAACAGAACCGCTGGGTCTACTTCCAGACCAGTCCTCCCTGAGCTGCATAAAAACAACATGTGGCTTTTCTTAGAGTCTCACAGAATGGAACACTGAAAGTCTTTTCTTTCCTTGAAAGTCAGTGCCTCACATTTTAAAGCCAACCTCTTAGACAACTTTCAGCTGCCTGACTTGAAAAAAAATGATGTACCGTTTTGCTGTCTGCTGAGATTCTGCAAGGTTTTTTGTTTTTGTTTTTGTTTCTCGATAACAGTTATTACCATTGTAATGCATTTCTGTTTAGTCACTCTTTATGAATATTTATCTACATTTTATAAAATTTTTATCACACTATACACTGTGAATCTCTTCCCCTTGAATTTTTCCCAACATTTGATTATAAAATTTTCAAACTGAAAAATTGTACCGTGAGCACCCACATACCCAACACCTAGATTCTACAATCAACATTTTATGATATTTGCTTTATTTTCACATCTCTCCTTTTATCCATATCTCTATCCATCTTATTTTTTATGCATTTCAAAGTTGCAGATATCAATATACTCAGCACTTCCACATGCATATCATTAATGAGAGTTCAACATTGTTCACAGTGTTTTTAGATAACATTTATGTACAATTAAACACACGAATTTTAAATGTAATACTTGATGAATTTTGACAAACATACATACCTGTATAACCTAAATTTCTATAAGATATAAAACATTATCATCACCCTAGGAAGTTCCCTCATACCTAGTGCCAAATTTAGAAGGAAAAACTATAAAATGCCCTGTTAAATGTGAATTTTCAGATAAACAATGGATAATTTCTTTACTATAAGTCTACCCTAACTATTGCATGGGAAACACTTGTCCTAAAAAATTATTTGTTGTCTATCTGAAATTCCGGTTTAGCTGGGCCTCCTGTATTTCGTCTGACAACTCTACTCATGCCCCTTCCTTAGTCAACCCTGGATCCCTCATCCCCAGATGCATCCACTGATCTTCTTTTGCCATCATAGATTAGCCAGTTATCCACCTACCTAACTTCACAAATTGGAATCATAAAGTATGTGCCCTTTTGTGTAAGACCTCTTTCACCAGCACAGCATTTTTAAGATTCACTCATGCTACTGAGTCTAACAATACCATTTTTTTTTTAAAAGATGACCAGTAAGGGGATCTCATCCCTTGACTTGGTGTTGTCAGCACCACGCTCACCCAGTGAGCAAACCAGCCATCCCTATATAGGATCCGAACCCATGGCCTTGATGTTATCAGCACCGCACTCTCCCGAGTGAGCCACGGGCCAGCCCTAACAATACCATTTTATAAATGTCCCACAGTTTATCCATTCTCCTGCTGATGAACACCTGTGTTCTTTCCAATTTGGGGCAATCGTAAATGGAGCTTCTATGAACATTTTTGTACAAGTCGTTCTGTGGACATATGTTTTTATCTCTCTTGGGTAAACACCTAAGAATGTCATAGCTAGGTTACATGATAGACGAGTGTTCAATTTTCTGAGAAACTGCTAGATCTTTTTCCAAAGTAGCTATACAATTTTACATTCCCACCAACAATGTATGGAAGTTCAGGTTGTTCCAAATCCTCACCAGCATTTGGTATTTCAGTGTTCTTACTTTAGGAATTCTGGTAGGTATGTAATTGTTTTTCATTGCAGTTTTAATTTGCATTTCCCTAACAACTAATGATGTTAAGCACTTTTTCACGTGTTGTTGGCTATTCACATATATTAATCTGTTAGGTGTCTATTGAAATGTTTTGCCTATTTTTAAAAGTTGAGTTGTCTGTCTTCTTACTATTGAGTTAAGGAGTTATCTATATATTCTGCATATCAGTTCTTTGTCAGATATATGTCTTGTAAAATATTTTTTCCCTGTGTCTTGTCTTTCTTTCTTAACAGTGTGTTTGATAAACAGAAGTTTTTGATTTTTATAAAATTTAATGATCATTTATTGCTTTCTGTGTCCTAAGAAACCTTTACCTATGCCCAAGTTACAAAGATATTCTCCCATGGTTTATTCTAGAGGCTTTGTAGTTTTAGCTGTTATATTTAAGTCTATGATCTATTTGGAATTAATTTTACTTGGGTTGAGGTAGGAATAGAGATTCACTTTTTCTTTAGAGATATCCAGTAGCTGCAGCACTCCTTCTAAAAAAGACCTTCCCTTTCCCATTTCCCATTAGATTGCTCTGGCGCCTTATCAGGAACCAAGTAGCCATGGTGTGTACTTCTGGGCTCTTCTTTTATTCTGTTGACTTATTCGTTGACTTTTATATGCCAGAACCACTCAGGACAGTCTCAGTTACTGTAGCTTTGGAATAAGTCTTGAAGCCCGACAGTGTAAGTTCCCTACTTTATTCTTCTTTTCCAAAACTGCTTTGGACATTCTAGTTCTTTTGAGTTTTCACATAAATTTTAGAATCAGCTGTCAAGTGCTATGAAAAAGGCTGATGGGGTTTTGACTGAGAAATATTATGTAACTGTTTTTATATTTTACTTCCTCCCCAGTGGCCACCGTTCTCCAGCAGGGTCACTGACAGGCACCTTCACGTGGTTCTATGCCCCCACCACATCGTTCCCTCTCCTCTCATAAGGGGATTCATTTCTCAGTCTCTGATTCTATGGATACATCTTGCTTAACCTCCCCCAACATTATTTCTGTTCCAGCATCACATCCTCCCCTTTCTTCCTTCAAATCTCAGTGTTCCTTTTTTTAAAAAACATGAATTTAATCATTATTCTCCGGTGTAACAATTCCCTACTCTGGCTTCCTGTAGCAGGAAGAACCCAGCCTATGAGTTAGGAGCTTCTGGCTTCTTTGCCAAGCTCACCACCTGGCTCTCTCCACCCTGGGCTCTGCCACTGACTAACCGTGTGACCTCCAGAAAGTCATTTAATTTATGAGCTCTCTTTCCAGGGAAAATCACATTCAAACAAACATTTTACAAATTATTTCCAAGTGTTTGCAAACTTCCTAGAGCTTATCCATGGACTTCAGCTTGACAATACTTGGACTGGATCCGACTTTTTTTTTTAAATAGCTCTCTCTGGCTCCAACTCTAATTCCTCTTATCCCTGCTAAGAACATATGTCTGAGGAAAATCGTGCCCCCATCCCTCAGCCACATTCTGATGACCAGGATTCCGAAACACCCTGTGTTGAGAAGACAGTGGGTTAGGCAAGAAAGTCCATCTACTTGCCTCCCAGAAATCAAGGCTAATCATGTGTAGAACTTGGTTACCTCCACTCAGATAATATTTCTCCATCTTTCAATCTGTTCCATTAAATGTGACTGATATGGTTAGCAACTTGGAACTCCCAGTTCTGATAAATTTAGTTAGAAATGCTGCATTGAATTTAAATAGATATGTTGCAAATAAAATAATTAAAAATTGTTATATCAGAACAATTAAGGATTGAGTAAAGCAGGATTTGTATTGGAAACATCACTGTGAACTGTCTAACTTTTAAAAGTATAACTTTTCTAGCTCTATCACTGAAAACAATTCACAGGAGCATCACCCATCTCTAGAACCCTGAATGGGGTCTCTGATACACCACTGAAAGAACCAAAACTTGGTGAAAAGTGGCTGATTTCACACCTTGGCACCTGTAATATCTTTTTCCCAGAGAGCAGATGCTGTAGGACCCTCTGAGGTGGCACTGAGGAGACAAGAGCAAACCCAAAGGATCTTCTGCTGGAGATGTGACAATCTGAACAATACAAACAGGTCTGAGAAAAATTTGATCCTGTCATGATATTTCCAGAAGGGATAAAACATAAAGGGTAGTAGAAGAAATTCCAACTCACGGAATTTGATCGTGTTACTCTCTTTTATCACTTTAGTATTAATATTAATCGTGTTGCATTGGCATTGTTGTTTATATCAAGAAATTATTAAATGCATTTGCCTACTTGTTTAAAATATCAAACTTACAGTTATAAGGGTAATTGATCCATCGGCCATGGGCGCGATATCTGCATATGAAGTTAGTATGAGAGTTGATAAAAGGGAGAAAGTAAAATACCAGAAGGGTGTAGACTCCAATCTATCAGCCAAGTACAGTAATTACAATGGGATCAAGGGCTTCATGACCTCATCAGTGAAAGCTGAGAGCATAAAATTATTGTGAGAGAAATCTCTTATAAGACAGAAGGATGCTCCAGGTCTGAAAAAAAAGGTGCATTGCATTAGAAGGATTTCAGTTTGCGTATAAGTTTGCTTTTGCTGCATAACAAAACACCCCAAAATTTAGTGGCTTAAGTTTTCTCTCACTGTTTCTTCCCATCCTGGGGTCAACTGAACAGCTGGGCTGAGCTGGGCTGGTTCAGCTAGTGCTGAACAGTCAAGAATGAACAATCAGTATCTGGCAGCTGGAAGGCTGGTTGGTGCAGGGAGGCTCAGCGGGGCTGTTTCCACTCCCTATGGTTGCATCCTCCAGCGGCAGCCCAGCCCTCGTTGCATGGAAGCCTAAGGATTCTTAAATGCAGCAAGAGAGAACAGATCCCAGCACGTCACAGCTGCCGTGGTCCCACTGGTCAAAACAATTCCAATGACCATGCCCAGAGTCAGTGTGAGACAGTGTACTACTCAAGCAGATGGGAACAAACTGGGCCATCACCTCAATAACCTGCCACAGTCTGCTAACAGTTTGACTTACTAGATTTTCAAGTATTGCTAAATGCTTAGAAATATTTTGCTTGTTAAATTTCTGTTGGCATTTGAAATGTTTAAGAGAAGCAGACAGATAAAATTGGTGATGTGTTTGAAATGTCTAAGGAAATTAATCAATCGAGTTTTAAGTATAAATGTTTAAGAGAATTCAATCTGTTACATTTATGAAGTAATCATATGAATCAAAGAACAAGTAGAAGTGATTGTTCTTATTTTATACAAATATTACTAGATTAATAAATGGACTAGCAAGCTTCAGAAGTTGAATTTAAAAGCTTGAGAAAAATTAGGATTTAAATTTTACAACTCAAGTGAATAATTAAAACACGAGTAATTTAAGAAAATTTTCCACACACAAAAACCCCTCTCAGTTTAGTAAATCTCAGTTGACACATTTATTTAATAGTTTATTCAAAACATATTTATTGGGCCGGCCCGGTGGCTCACTGCTACAGTGCGCCGCTTGGGAGTGTGGCGGCGCTCCCGCCGAGGGTTCGGATCCCACATACAGACCGGTTCCTGCTCACTGGCTGAGCGAGGTGCAGGCGCGACACCGAGGGTTGTGATCCCGTTGCCGGTCCCGGTCCGGTACGGGCACGACACTGAGGGTTGCAATCCATTGCCGGACATGAAAAAAGACAAAAAAAAAAAACATATTTATTGATTGTGTCTGTGAAACAGGCACTATGCTAGGCTCCCTGCCCCTTCCTTCAGTGAGACTGCACACCAGCAGAGCACACAGGTGGCAAAAGTCACATAAACAAACCACATGATTTCAGACATGGAGAGACAAATGTTAAGTCCATCAGAGACTATTCCCACCTTCCTCATGGCGAAGAATATTCTGTCCCCTCTCTGTCCAGGAACAGGACCAGTGGCCATTTCCCTTTTCTCATAGCCACAGACACCACCAAGTCCTCCAACTCTTCACGGGGTCCTGGTACCAGTCTTCACCGCTTTCACAACAGGCGATGAATCCACACATGTTCTTGAGCATCCACTGTCTCTGGATGAGGCTCTCAGGGCAGAGAGGCGAAAGTCAAGAGCCCAGAGAACGTGCAAAAATCAGAGCAGGCTGGGCTGACAGGCACCTACGAGGATCCATGGAGCACCTCGTGCCAGCTAAGCCCTGAAGGAGGAGAGGGCCACTGTGATGAGGAAGCCGGGCCCTTGCCCTTGGGGGACCAGTCTTGAAGGCAAGGCAAGACCATATTTCATCCAAAGACACCCATCGTTTATATTTTAAAAATCCGAAATTGGACTTTGTCCTACAGTGATGATGCCTTTGTCCGGATGACATACAGTAGCTACAGCACAAAGCTGTATGCCACAGAGCACTCAGCACCATGCCCTGAGAGCTGTGCAGAGCCCTGCAATTAGAACACTAGTCCAAAGTTGCACATTCGAATCTTCCAAGAAATTTTATTTTATTTATTTTTTTAAAGATGACTGGTGAGGGGATCTTAACCCTTGACTTGGTGTTGTCAGCACCACACTCACCCAGTGAGCCAACCGGCCATCCCTATATGGGATCCGAACCCATGGCCCTAGTGCTATCAGCACCACACTCTCCCGAGTGAGCCATGGGCCGGCCCAAAATTTTAAATGAATATTTATGCCCAGACCCCACCCCAGACCAAAGGAATCAGCATGGAAGGGTGGGGCTGAGCTTTGGTAGTTTTTAAAGCACACACATGTAGCCAGGGCTGAGCACCAGGATGTCAATTCCAAACTAGAGTACACATTCCCAATCCCCTGAGGCTACCTGGACACTTCTGAGGGGTGGGCCTACATGGGTACTTTAGGACAGGGGTTAGCAAACTAGGGCCAGTGGCCCAAATCTGGTCTGCTGCCTGTTTGTGTACCATCTGGGAAGCTAAGTTGGTTTTTATATTTTTAAGTGGCTGGTGAAAAAAATCAAAAGGGGAATATTTTGAGACATATGAAAATTATATGGAATTTAAATGTAAGTGTTCATAAGTAAGTTTTGTTGAAATACAGCCACGTTCCCTTGTTTACATTTTGTGTATGGCTGCTACAAGTGCAGACTTAAATAATTGGGACAAGACTGTATGGCTGGCAAAACCTAAAATATTTACTGTCTGACCCTTTACAGAAGTTTGATGCCCTTGGCTTGAAGGGAATGAATTTCCAGAGTCTCAAGACCCCTGTGTCCTCTTCCAGGAGCTTCCCTGCCTGGAAAGTGCCACCTGTCAGGGTGTCAGGTATGGTGCAGGCTCCTCTACTTTCCTACCCTTTTTTCCCCATATTAGTCAGGGTTCTCCAGAGAGACAGAACCAACAGGATATGTTATAAATATATGAGAGGGGATTTATTAGGGGCATTGGTTCACACGACTGGGAAGACTGAGGAATCCCACGACAAGCCGTCTGCAAACTGGATGCTGGTAGCGCAGCTCAGGCCAAGTCCAGAGGCCTCAGAACCAGGGAAACCGATGGTGCCACTGGTGTAAGTCCTGGAACCCAAAAGGTGAAGAGTCTTGAGGTCTGATGTCCACGGACCGGAGAGCAGAGTATCCCAGCTCCAGTGGATAGAGAGAGTGATATGTCTTTTTTCTCCATTTTTGTTCTCTCTGGGCCCCCAGCAGGTGGGATGGTGCCTGCCCGTGTTGAGGGCGGATCTTTCCTACCCAGTCCACGCAGGCCCACATGCTGATCTCTTCTGGAAACACCCTCCTGCACACACCTGAAAAGTGAACTTTACCAGGTTTCTCAGCATTCCTTAATCGAATCAATTAACACCTAGAATTAACCTTTACACTCTCCTTCTTCCTTGGAAGGTAGGCCTCTCACTAGCCCTGGAGTATGAAAAAAACCCATATGCATTAGACAAAGGAACAATCACAAATACTGTGTCTAACAGGACTCCGATCACTGGTAACTACATATATATCTATACATCTTTATATGCATATGTACATGTTATATATATATATGTAATTATATATGTATATATGTATATTTTTGCTAGTCAGGTGGGTTCCAAATATTGCCTTACCAAAACTGAAGGAGGACCCCATCAAGTAGTCAGCTGCCAAAGAATTAAAAATATTTGGTGATTAAGGGCCGGCCCGGTGGCGCACTGGAGAGTGCACCGCTTGCGAGCCCGGCGGCGCTCCTGCGGAGGGTTCAGATCCCATGTGGAGACCGGTTCCCGCTCACTGGCTGAGCGCAGTGAGGGCGCAACACCGAGGGTTGCGATCCCATTACCGGTCAGTAAAAAAGACAAAAAGGAAAAAATATATATATATTTGATGGCTAGGTGATTTGGGGCATATCACTCAGAAGGAATTTAAAAAATTGAGTGACATGGTTATGACAAAACTAATGTCATAATTATTTATGTAAGCAAGGTTTTTTAAGGCTTTCATCTAAAATATTAAAAAATGCTGAATGTTGTCTCACTCGATGAATAACCAATATCTATGTCCACAGATACATGATCTAATTAGGAAGAAAAAAACCCATTCATCCATAAAGAGGTGAATTTCAAATAATTTCATATGTTTAATAATTACTTATCACCACGTGTACTATATTTACGTCATTTTGACCAATTATGTACTGATAACTGTGGACTGGGAATCTCGCTTTCTCAGGCCTTTCCATCGGAGAGGGGCTGGCAGAACAGAAGTCATGGTCCTTTTGTAACCTAATCTTGTAAGTGACAGCGCATCGTTTCTGTCTTATTCTACTCGTATTCGATGGTTAGAACCAAGTCACTAGGCCCAGCCCACACTCAAAGGGAGGGGACCCGGCGGTGAAGACCAGCAGGCGGGAGCGCGGGGGCGTCTGCTGGACAGGGCCGGGAGCCTGCCACCTCGTCGAGTTCTACATAACAACTGTGGCCTCTACATTCATTTAAACTTAGGATGGAAAGGCTTAGACGTCATCTTAAAAATTCATGAGAGGGTGCAGTTTTCCCAAATTCACTTAGAAATAAACAAGCAAAGATACCTAATTCGGCCGGGTCCTGGCAGCAGCGGGTAAAGCGCAGTGAGGGCTCCCGGCAGCGGGGAAATCCAGCCTCCCGGACCTGGGCGCTGCCAGCCAGGTAGGTGGAAAATGCGGGAAAAGCGGGGTCTAGACTAGGCGGCGAGGGCCGGGCAGAGGCGGTTAGCCCGGACCAGGCAGGACACAGGGACGAAGGCGGGAGACAGAAGGTGCAGCCACGAGGGGCGGCCGCGCGGGAGCTGCGGGGGGAAGGGGACGCGCGGCTCAGGAGGGGCTCGAACGGTCGCCGGAGGGAGACTGAGCAGCTGCGCTCAGCAGACGGGGACAGAGCGGTGGCAGGTGGCTGCCCTTCCCACGATACTGAGGAGCAGAGTGTGCTCCTGAAAACTCCCTGACAAGCCACCTCTGCTTTCTCGTCCCACTTTACCTCGCTAGTCATTCTTAAAGGAAGTTTCACTGAAGACAGCTTCTTGGGCCTGCCTCAGGGAGGAAGAACTGCCCAGACCAAAGAGCTGCCGTGGGCGGCGCGCAGGCGGTGGGCTCCGTGAAGTGCTGATTGTTGTTTAGCTTGTTTAAAGTGGTGGTTCTCAAAGTGCAGTCCCCTGGGAACCAGTTGGAAATGCACATTCTGGGCCCACCCAGACGTCCTGAACCAGAAATCCCGAGGGTGGGGCCCAGTTTATCTGCCCTCCAGGTGACTCTGATGCTGTGGTTTGAAAAGTACTGGTTTAAATCTGCAAATGGCCACTTTAGAACAAGTTAGATCTACCACAAATAGCAAAGACTTAGAAGCAAAGGACCCCAGCCCCCGGCCCAGGGTAACTGGAATGTAAGTGGGAGTCAACCATAACGTGTACCATCCAGAAGACAGCTCAGCGCACACTCTGTCATCTCTGTGACGGGTGCCCGCAGGCCCAGGGAAAGTGGGCTGTCCAGCTCTCCCCCTGCATTTTCTGCTCCAGAGCATTCTCAAGAGATCCCTGGCATTCCCATCTAAGGAGGAACAGTCATTTAACAAATAGTTTGTATCGTATAACTTCGTATAATGTATGCTATACGAAGTTATTACCAGAGGGGCGGGGCCTGTGGGGAAGGGGCCCGGGAGGAGGAGGAGCGGGGCGGGTCTGGAGCGGCCCCCACGCGGTCGACACGGAGGCTGGGTCCGCCCTCGGGACCGTCCCACCTGGCCGGTACCCTCGATGTCGCCGGAGCAGCCGGGCCAGCCCGGCGGCCGGATTGGAGGGCGACTGTGCTGGAGAAGGGGGCCCGCGGACCTCAGCCCCGTCCCTGGGGGACCCCGCGGCCGCGGAGCAGCGCGGGAGAGCCGGGGCGGCCTCGGGGTCCAGAGTGGAGACCTGGCAGGGCCTTTCAGGGTCACTTCTGAGGATGGGCACATGACTCTTAAGACACCGTCCTTCCCGTCCCCATCTCTCCCACTACCACCCCCGGCCCCCGTGGCGCCACAGGAAGTGACACACCCACCTGTTGGGAAGTGGCCTTGCTGTAGAGCCACGAGCATCTTAAGAAACAGCGACACTGCGCCCCTCCACAGATACACTCTCCTCGTCTCCGGTCCACGCTGTCCTCTCTGCCCTCCGCTGCCATCACTGGCCTTTGGGAATAATGCTCACTATCTGAGTCACAGGATGTAAAACAGAGGGGTGTTTATCCTTCCCTACTTTTGTGGAAGATTTCCCAAAAGAGGGTGGAATGACTATTTAGCAGGAAAAGAGTGTTTTTAATGTGAATGATGTTGGGAAATGTCCTTGTGGCTTCCACTACTGGGCAAAGCAGGGAGCCATGTGCTCAGAGGTCCTTCCTGCAGACTTTGTATAAAAGTGCTCTGACATCAAGGACTCTGTGTTCCTTTGTTGACAGCCATTTGTGAGGTGCCTGCAAAATACAAGGTACTGTGCTAGGAATGGAAACGATAAAGAAATATTACTGGGACCCTGATGTCCAGGGGAGGGGAATAAGGCTTGAAGGTAGGTCACTGTCTTGCAAGGCAGCCTGTAGCAAGTGCTCTTTGCACAAATGGTGAGTGTACAGAATTCCAGGGAAAAGAAAAATTACTTCCAGCTGGAGTATTCTTCACGGAAAAATATTTGGACAGCCCTGAGGGGTGGGGGAGCATTCCAGGTGGTAGGAAGGTCCTCGACCCTTGGGTGGGACTGGGTGAGGGGTGTGGCTAGAGTGGAGGGTCTGTGTAGCAGGAAAGTAAGAAAAGCGGCTAGAAAGGGAAACAGGGACTCCACTGTGGCCTTGGCATGACAACAAGTCCAGCAGGGTTTTGACTTGGGTTGTGTGGTCGTGAGCAGGAGCACAGCCTGGTGTTGCTGGCCAGGTGCCTGCAGTCTCCCATCCCTTCCTCACAGACTGCTCCTGTCATGGACAAACAGCTTCCCTGCTCCCTTGACTAGCCCTTTTATTTATTTATTTTAATAACACATTTTTTTATTGGAGAGGGCTTTTTTTTATTTGGCGGCTGATCAGTACCAAGTGAGCTAAACGGCCAGCCTACCTACTCCTTTTAAAAAGAAAGAATCCGCACCTCTCAAACCCCTCTCCCTCCCCTGGTGTTTCAGTAGATAAAACGTGATCCAGTGAGGAGAGGGGAGCCACGAGCCACGTGGATTCACATGCTGACTTGACCACTTAGTGTCTGCACCCTGGCTGCCTGGGCCGGGCTTTCCTCCTTCCCACGACGAAAGGGCTGGGGGAGCCTTTCAAAGTGAGCCGGCACCACTGTCCAGAATACAAATGTCTGTTGGAAGCCCGGTAGGATTTAACCCTCAGGGACTCCATCCTAAGACAGGGAGGAGGCTTCTGCAGCCTTTTCTGCCCTAGCTCAGTGCTGTGAGCCCAGGATATGGGGGCTTGGTAAATGTGCTGAATGAAAGAACAACAGAATGAGGAAATAAAGGCTGAACGGTTAGCTCTGCATGAAAAGCAGTGATAAACTGAAACCGCCATAGCACTGGTTCTGGCTGTCTGGATGTGGCAACTCAACATCCACAGAAATCAATACTGGAGGCTGGCTAGTTAGCTCAGTTGATGGGAGCACAGTGCTGATAACACCAAGGTCCAGGGTTCAATTTCTATACCACCCAGCTGCCAAAAAAAAAAAAAAGTCAATACTGGGGAAACCATAAGTAATTCCATTTCCTTGGGCAGCCTTTGGGTCGGCCCTCGCCTTGCCTGGGCTTTCTTGCGGGTTTCCCGTGACTGCCAGCCCAGAGGAAGGCCCATAAGGGAGGAGCAGCAGCTTGGAGTTGGTCAGTATAGGTTTAACACACAATGTTATAGACAGGATGTGTGTTTCATTACAAATTCTTTTTTCCTGAGCACTCGCGGTTTTGACATGTGGTGGTAGAACTGTTTGGTTTAACCCTTTTATCTTCTGGTTGCCAGAAGCTGCTTTCAGCCGTGCCACTCTTCCAGAGAATGAGAAGTTGTGTTCTGTGGCCCTGTTGGATGGTGCAGGCACTCAGCAGGCAAGGCTGGGGTCACTGCTGGCAGTAGAATCAGCAGATTTAACAGGCTCCTTGGACATTATGCTGACTTCTCACCCTGGCTGCTCCCTGTCCTTGCCAGGCTGATCTGCCTGGAGACCAGCCAACAGGAGCATGTGGCTCAGAGTCAGAAGGCCTTTCCTCTCCTCACCGCTCTGCAGCCCTGTGCCAGTCACTCGACTGTCATGAGCCACTGTCCTCATAAAAGGGATGATCCTCACCTCCTGGTCATGGGGAGAGCGAATAACACGCTAGCCATGTGAAAGCGCCGGGCAGGTGCACTGTGGCGTGGGAAGGTGCCAGGGTACTAACATTTACCTGGAACTTTGTGCCGGCCCCGTGCCGGCCTGCCTTCGGCATTCACAACCACCTGTGAGGTCGGCAGGGCTAACCTGCTTTAGAGAGGCTAGGTGATGGGCCCGAGGTCACCTGGTGAGTGCCCAGCTGAGGATCAGAGCAGGGCTGCATTTCTTTATCGGGCACTCAGTAACGTTTCGTTGAATGCACTCTTTTGTTTCTTCCTCTTACCCTTCACTGCTATTGATAAACAACAGTGCCTACGTGTTGCACCAGGTGTCCCTCCTTGTCAAGATCAGATGAGATGTGTGTACCAAGTGCTAAGCACGATGCCTGCCACAAAAGGGCAGCTCAGTAAATGTTAGCTGCTGTCATCGTCTGCATTGTCACGATCATTCTCTTCTGATTTCTGCAAGGTCCCTAACACACTGCCATTCACAAGCAGTGGTTAGTGTCATGAGGGCTTCTAAATTTGGCCCTCCAGATCTCCTCTGGGCTGGAAGGTTCACACACATTGCCAACATGGGGGCAATACAATGTAACATTTGTGCTTCAGTTTCCTCATCTATAAAAGGAGGCTGAGGATAATGCTTTATTGTAAATGCGCTGTGAGGATGAGTGAAACAATATGTATTAGTCACCCAGAACAGGGTCTAGCACTTATTCCCTTGGGAGTTTGTAGGGGCTTAGTAAGTGTTCATCCCTGATCTGCAATGGAAACTGCCACCTGCCCTCCCTCCTTCCCCACCTCTCTCAGTACAGTTACCAGATTGAGGACTGGAAACTTCAAAAGACTTAGGGGTCTTTTTACTCGGGTGCCCTGAGAGAACCCTCTCAGTGTTGTTTAAAGTCGTGAAGTTCCCAGCCCATAACAGTTACTCTAAAATGCCACTTCCGTTTACCGTCCACCGTACCCACTTCTCGTCCCGTTCCTCCTTGGTCGGGCAGAATGAGGAAAGTGCGAGAAGCGGATGCCAGGCTGCCCGCCTCCGAGGGCCCGTATGTAAGAGGGGAGGACTGTGTGAGTTTCACTTTTGAAAATGAGCCAGGGGAAAGCATCTGGAGCCTGGCGTGTGAATAAGTTCCTTCCCAGCAGTAATTACCACCTTCTTTTTTCCACAGGGGCTGAACTGCGTGGTCAAGAATAGTAAGTCTTTTTCTGCTCTCCCCGCTGCTTTGCTAATGAACTGAGAGCCTGGTGCTGGCTTCTGACAGAGGCCTGCCACTCCTCTCCAGGTTTAGGCCGGGGTGTCCTGCAGAATCCACCTGTGCTTCCTATTGGGAATATTCATTACGCAAAAGTCAGAAAACGAGAAACAATTGTCATTTGGATTTTGAAAGTATTCTCTGCTGCCCTAGTGTGTCTACAGTACACTTTGATTTGCCACAGCTTGTGTAAAGTGAAAGGAACCTGTTGACTTGGTTTTGTTTTAATTCAAGAAGAAGGCACGTATTTGAAGTGTCTGTGCTAATTAGGGACCCCGACATATAAAAATAAGGTGACCTTAACTACTGCCGCATCCCTCCCGGGCCCCCACTTCCAACCACTGCTTCATCAGTACAAACCAAGTTGTGTTCTTTATCTTCTCTCCTAAAATGCCCTTTAGACATCAGAGCTTTGCACTGAGCCCGGATGAGCATTAGAAAAGAGGGGAAAGGGCAGTGTAGCTAAGGACCAGTCACAGGTGACAAGCGGAAAGGTCACAGACACCTGAACTGTGTACCGTCTTGCTCTCTGGACCCACTGCGGGGGCTTCTCAGGGCCTGGGCTGCAAGGCTGTGATTGCTGCTTTTCCCTGGCTGCCAGGTACCTGCCTGGATGACAGCTGGATTCACCCTCAAAACCTGACCCCCTCATCCCCAAAAGACGTCCAGATCCGTCTGCACTTTGCCCACACCCAGCATGGAGACCTGTTCCCTGTGATTCATATCGAATGGACACTGCAGACAGATGGTGAGTGGGCACGTCAGTGGGGTCCTTGAGGATTCCACCCACCTCCAAGTGAATCCACAGACTAGAATGTCCACTTTCCATCCAGACTCGGAATTGGGCTCCCAGTCCTGTGCTCAGATGTGAGAGCCCAAATTTAGTGCTGGAGGGATCCGTCATTTCATACAGTTAATACTTCTCCAGCATTTAAGATATCAACCCACATGATATCTTCTCATCACGCCTTTCTTCGTGAAAGGCCTTCTTTTAGTCTAAAATTTTTATTACCCTGGGGGAAAAAAAAGGAAAGTGGTTAATTTGATGACTGCAGTACCAAATATTTACTAGGAAAATGGTAACACATTTGCCAGCCTGCTTTTTCTCTTAATTTAGGGACAGCACTTTTTTTTTTTTTCTTTTTTGTCTTTTTTTTACTGACCGGTAACGGGATCGCAACCCTCGGTGTTGCGCCCGTACCGGGGACCAGCAACGGGATTGCAACCCTCGGTGTTGCACCCGCACCGCGCTCAGCCAGTGAGCGGGAACCGGTCTCCACATGGGATCCGAACCCTCGGTGGGAGCGCCGCCGCGCTCCCAAGCGGCGCACTCTCCAGTGCGCCACCGGGCCGGCCCAGGGACAGCACTTTTAAAAACATCCCCAAACCTCTTCAGGGATAGAGGGTTTGCATTACAGAATTGGGAAGACTGAGGCTAACGAGAGCCAGTCTCGGATTTGTGAGCGGGGCAAGTTGGGGGCAGTCTCAGCCTGCCTGCTCGCTGCTGGCTGCTGCAGCCTCTGCAAGGACATTGGATGCCACAGACTTGCACTGTCTTTGCTTCTAGCCCAGTGTGAAGTCCAGTTGGGAAGTGACTGCCAGCAGGGTTCCAGGCTAGCTGAGGCCCAGGGGTGAGCTAAGAGGAATGGGAAGTGGGGAGTCAGGCCAGCCGGCCAGGGTTTCTTTCAGGAGCCCGAGCTCCACAGATGGGGAAGCGACACATCCGCTGTTCGTGCCCTCTCCTCCCTCTGACCCTCAGCCAGCATCCTGTACCTTGAGGGCGCAGAGTTGTCTGTCCTGCAGATGAACACCAATGAGCGCTTGTGTGTCAAGTTTGAGTTCCTGTCCAAACTGAAGCATCACCGCAGGCGGGTAAGGACACAGCACCCGAGGGGATCGTGCTCCTCTCATGACACCAGTACAGACTTGCTGTCCCCAAACTCGGGCCCTCATGTAGGGGGTGACGCCCCGAAGGTGCTGAGAGTCTGAGGAACTTACAGTGGCCACCTGGGGGGTGGGGGTGTCTTTCCCACGATACTGAGGAGCAGAGTGTGCTCCTGAAAACTCCCTGACAAGCCACCTCTGCTTTCTCGTCCCACTTTACCTCGCTAGTCATTCTTAAAGGAAGTTTCACTGAAGACAGCTTCTTGGGCCTGCCTCAGGGAGGAAGAACTGCCCAGACCAAAGAGCTGCCGTGGGCGGCGCGCAGGCGGTGGGCTCCGTGAAGTGCTGATTGTTGTTTAGCTTGTTTAAAGTGGTGGTTCTCAAAGTGCAGTCCCCTGGGAACCAGTTGGAAATGCACATTCTGGGCCCACCCAGACGTCCTGAACCAGAAATCCCGAGGGTGGGGCCCAGTTTATCTGCCCTCCAGGTGACTCTGATGCTGTGGTTTGAAAAGTACTGGTTTAAATCTGCAAATGGCCACTTTAGAACAAGTTAGATCTACCACAAATAGCAAAGACTTAGAAGCAAAGGACCCCAGCCCCCGGCCCAGGGTAACTGGAATGTAAGTGGGAGTCAACCATAACGTGTACCATCCAGAAGACAGCTCAGCGCACACTCTGTCATCTCTGTGACGGGTGCCCGCAGGCCCAGGGAAAGTGGGCTGTCCAGCTCTCCCCCTGCATTTTCTGCTCCAGAGCATTCTCAAGAGATCCCTGGCATTCCCATCTAAGGAGGAACAGTCATTTAACAAATAGTTTGTAACTGCCTCTTGTGTGCCAGGTCTCCCAATAGCCCCAAGTCCTCTGGTGCGGCCACCTTACACCTGTTGTTCTGGAAGCTGAGAGGGCACAGGGTGGAGGGCTACTTCCACTCTCCCAGATTCTTTTGCATGTGACACTGCTATTTACTGAGGAAGCCAGATCAAGGTTTTTTTAAATAGGCAGAAGAGACCAGAGGAAATAAAAAATGAACATACTGGTGCCTGTGATTTTGGATTTTATCTGTTGATTTACCTTTATTTTTGACTGGTTTGGGGAGTGGGTGGGGTGGGGCTGGCTGGGTTGGTGGAGGAGAGGGTTGTGTGTAACCTTTCCTACCTTCCCTTCCTCCTTCTCCTCAGTGGCGTTTCAGCTTCAGCCACTTCGTGGTGGAGCCCGGCCAGGAGTATGAGGTGACCGTTCACCACCTGCCCAAGCCCATCCCTGATGGGGACCCAAACCACCAGTCCAGGAGCTTCCCCGTGCCTGGTAAGAGTGTCCTCCAAGCCACTCCTTTCCCCACTCAGCTTAGAAGAAACCAGCAGGTGGCTCAGACGTCAGCTAGACGTCTGCTCTGCTAGAAGATGCCGTACCTGGTACCCACAGGACAGACGGATGCCAGGGACCAGGAGCTCTTTGGTGCGCAGCTGCAGCCTCTGCTCCCTGAAGCAGAGTCTATTGGCTGTCAGCACAACAGTGGACTGGCCCAAGACCCCAGGAGCTTTTTAGACCCCAGAGTCCCTCCCTCTGTCTAGAGAAGCTCGCTTCCGCCTGGCAGATATCAGGAAGTCGAGCCCCTGCCCTCAGTCTGGTCCCAGCCCCCATCACTTGCTCTTCTCTCTCTGCCCCACATCCCACCTGCACTTATTGACCACCCGTCCCATGTATGACACTCTCTCCTAATCCCCCACTAATCCATTCTGCCTGGGTCACCGCCAGGCATATCTTCTCGTTCACAGCCAGCGAGATCTGGAGCCCCAGGCACTGAGCACAAGGTCTGGGTCCACTACCCATCTGTGTAATCTCCATGTCTTAGTCCATTTTCTGTTGCTCATAAGGAATACCTGAAATTTATAAGAAAGTGGAATTTATTTATAAGAAAATTAAATTTATTTCTTATCGTTTGGGAATCTGGGAAGTCCAAGGTCCAGGGGCTGCATCAGGTGAGGGCCTTCTGGGTGGGAATGCTCTACAGGGTCCCGTGGCACCACAGGGTGTCACATGGCAAGGATGGCAGGAAATCTTTCATGCGCTCCTCTCATAGAGCCACCAGTCCACACCATGATAACCCATTAAACCATCCACCCATCATCCACGAGTGGCTTAATCCATTCACAAGGGCATGGTCCACATGATCCAACCACCTCTTAAAGGCCCCACCTTTCAACACTGCCATAGTCTGATTTCCCACCCTCTTAACACTGTTACAGTGGTGGCTAAGCGTCAGTGAGTTTGGGGGGACCTTCACTCCACAGCGCTCCAGAACCTCACAAATAGCCTTGTGTGTAGTCGGCGATCAGGAGGTGCTTCCTTAAGGGTAGTGGTGACCTTCATCCCTGGAATGCCCCACACACGTGTGCGCACACACGCTGTCTGCTTGCCCTGCTTTACTTTTCTGCCTGGGACTCGTCTCTCCCTGACATGATGCCGTATGCAGTTTGTGGCTTTTATTGGTCTCTTCTATGGAAAGTAATCTCCGGAGGGCAGGGACTTGGCCTGTTCACCACCGTGTCTCCGGTGCCTGGAACAGTTCCTGGCACATGTTAGGTGTTCAGTGTCTGTTGAATGAGTAAATATTCCCAGTTCCGTCCCCTACTCGTAAAGTAGACTGACTTCATCCCTGTCACTCCACGGTGCTTCATATCTATCATGTGCCTTCTTAAACCAAAGTGAAAACATAGCAGTTAAGGAAATTGGAGAAGGGGAGTCAAGGAAGTGACCGTGGACAGTGGTCTGTAAGGTGGGCTGTGGACCAGCAGCATCCACAGTTTGTCTGGGAACTTGTAAGGAGTACAAATGCTCAGCACCCACCCAGACCTGCGACTCAGAAGCTGCTAACGACAGTGCACATGAAAGTTTGGGAACTGCTGTAGAGGATTGAAGTACTTCGTAGCCTGTAATGGCAGAGGCAGCTCTGAGACAGGAGGCTGCAGGTGGGGAGTGGACCAACACTCTGTCAACTGAGCAAGCTCAGGAGGAATGCACTTGAGCCGGGAGGGTTCCCTGAGAGGCAGGTGGACCATCAGGTCAGCCCCCAGTCCTGCGGGACCTGTGGCGGTGGCCGCACGGGCCCATCCTGGGCTTGCGTGGAATGGGCCATCTTGGAATAGGCTCCCAGAAGGAAAAAGATGGTTGTCCCTGGTGTCACGGGTCTGGAAGAACAAACTTCCTAAGGAGAGGCTTACTGATTTTTCTTTTTTCTTGGTTGGCAGACTGTGACGACTCCAGCATGAAGATAACTACACCGTGTGTGAGCTCAGGTGAGTATGACTGGCCAGGGAGAACTTTACTTGGGTGCACATGTGCACACAGAGCAGACACAGAGCACACACATGAACATGCACACACTGTACACAAAACACATGCAACATGTATGTGCACACCCCTCCTCACCCCAACTGCATCTGTGGCCTTGGCAGGCAGCCTATGGGACCCCAACATCACCGTGGAGACCATGGAGGCCCACCGGCTGCGGGTGAGCTTCACCCTATGGAATGAATCTGCCTATTACCGGGTCCTACTGCGCAGTTTTCCACACACAGGGAACCACAGTTGCTTTGATCACACGGAGACTGTACCTGCGGTGAGTGTCAGCCATCTGACCCTCTAACATAGCTCAAAGCCACCTCAGCCTGGAGTCTCGCTGCTGGTCATGACTGCACTGTGTTGCCAGAAGCTCGGGGCTGGTGCCATTTTTGGTCAGTAGCGGTCACGGCCACTGCGCGTTTGTCTTCCCTGCTACCATATGCCTAACTCTGTAGTAAGAAGTGCAGCTGACTTTGCCTGCCCACCCCGGTCCTTTTTGTTTCCCGCCTCATTTCCCCTGTTCTCTTTTTGTTTTGCTGTATTTATTCCACTTTATTCTAAAAAGGATTCGAGGATTAAATAAAAAGTGTGGGAATTAATTAAGACAAAGGGGAAATAACGATAAGGAAATGAGATGAAACTGCAGGTTAGTGCAGAAAGAGTGTGCCTTGTGCGTCTCCATAGCTGCTGGCTGTGAACACGGGTGTGTCTCCCAGCCCCCAGCCGCCAGAGCAGAGAGGGAAATGCTCGTCACCAGAGTGCTTGTGAGCTAGCAGCAAACCAGCAGCCCTACAGTGGTGTAGATTTTTCTGACACAGCAGCCTGAAGAGCATTTCTCCCCCCGGGCCCTCCTGTGGGGTACGCTGGCAGGGAGGGGCACCGCTCTCAGCAGCCACCCTGTGGCACACCTGCCGCACGTTCTTGCCCATCTGGCCTCACCAGCCTCTCCTGCCTCTCCAGCCCAGGCAGGAGGATTTCCACCAGCGATCCAATGTCACGTTCACTCTACATGACTTTAACTGGTGCCGCTGCCACCAAGTAGAGGTGGGTGAGTGTGGTGTAGACAGGTAGGGGATCATGTACAGGGGGGTGAGGGCTTGCCACTGTCCGGGAGTCCCTGCCTGCAAGGCACAGCTCTCTTTCTCCTGCCGCCTTCTCCCAGCCTCACCTGGGCAGGGGGCCTTTGACTCCTCTGGCTGATAGGAGATCTGACCTAACAGCCACGTGGAGATTCTGGAGGAGCCAGCCAGGGTCCCTTACTGACAGATTGCCCCCGCTGGCAAGAAGGCGTGGGGGGGGGCGCACCTCCCGGCTCCGGGGCCCTTTCTTCCCGCTCCTTCTCTGCTCTCACAGGTCCAGCCCTTTTTCAGCAGCTGTCTCAACGACTGCCTCAGACACTCCATGACCATCTGCTGCCCAGTAACTGAAGATACTCCAGGTAGGAGGGATGTGGCTGTCCCAAGCCATACTTGGGACAAGAGGATGAAAAGCAACAGCTTGAGCTGAATCTGGACCCAGCTGTAGGAGTTGGGGGAGGGTTTAATATAACTGGGAGTGCCCAGGCCTGAGACGCGAGTTGGGGCTTACGTCACACTCTCCTGGGTCAGGGACTCCTGACTGCCTTTCACTGGCTCTGTGGCCTTGGGCAGAGTATTTAACCTTTCTGATCCTCAACTTCCCTGACCGGGAAATGGAATATTTATTTTAGTTACAGTTATATGCCGTGTGCTGAACGAAGTGCTTTAACATGCCATCTATTTTTAATCCTCACAAATTTGGAGTCACAATACCGTGAAGTTGAGACTCCCCCACCACCCCAGATTCATAGAGGAGGAAACTGAGGCACAGAGATGTTAAATAACTTGTCCAAAATCACACACCAAGGACATAGCAGAGCCCGGATTCCCACCCGAGCCTGTGGGACTCAGCAGCCCGCTGCCTCCCCCTGCGCTGCCCCGACTTCTCATTCAGAAGCGTGTGTCCCCTAACTAACATGAGGCTGCAGCCATGTGCTGATCAGAAAGCAGCAGACGTGGCACTAGGCTGCAAGGGACCCCCAGCCTGCCGAAGGGGAGGTGAGGCATCTCAGGTGTCTCATGTAGGTGGTTCATTCAGTTTAACCCATATCTAAAGTGCTTGGTCAGGGCCAAGTTCGTAACCCTCTAAACAGATGTGGGGGAGGTTTTAGTGATTACTGCCAATAATTAAGAACACTGTTTTCCATTTTCCCTTTATTCTCATTGCAGGCTCGGTTGCAGGTAAGCTCAGACTTCCTTCCCTCAGACCTGCAGGAGCCCTTGGGGGATATTGCCAGGGGCCACAGGAGAAGTCCCTGGCTGACCCTTGTGCAGCCAGGCAGACAAGGCTGAACCGAGGTCAGCCCGTGGGTGGGTGAGACCATCAGCATGTCTGGTATGGGCCAGAGAGGACAGAGCCCAGGGCCTGGGCGCAGGCGGGGGCCTTGGCTGGCGGGGCAGGGCTGGCCAGGCAGGCTCCTCGCTCACACTGTTCTGCCCGCCACAGACTTCATTCCCCTGTGGGTGTACATCTTCCTCACGGCCGTCTCCGTCCTGCTGGTTGGCTCCGTCATCCTGCTGGTCCTCTGCATGACTTGGAGGCTCTCCGGTAAGGGGCAGAGGCTCCAGGGGCTGGTCCTCAGGCTTTCCCTCTGCTCCGTTCATTCTGCCTACGTGCCCGCTTCAGTCCCAGCCCTTCAGTCTCAGACCGAGCTGTCTCTCTTCTGCCGCCCCTTGCGCTCAGTTGTCGGGAACCTAGAAGCTGCTCTGGGCTGACCGGGGCTCAGTTCCCAGCTCCACTGCTTACTACCTGGGCAAATTACCTATTTCTCTGAGCTGTAGCTTCCTCTTTTGTAAAATGGAAATTATAATGATTCTCACATCATAAAGCTATTGTAGGGATTATGTGAAATAATGCCCAGAAATTCTTAGCACAGAACCTGGCACGTGATATTTGCTCAATATCTGTTAGCCACAATTAGATTTATTGTTATTAAAATTAACATTATTAAAATCAACAGATTGGAAGGAGCTAGAGTGGCGTTTCCCTGAGTCAGGAATGCTCCACCCGGCGGGTGGAACACCTAGACAACCCCACCCCACAGCCCACAGACTTGTCCACGTGAGGCCAGGAGAGCAGCGAAGGGGAGCTGCGAGCGGGGTGGTAAAGCCTCGCTCTGGGCTGTAGTGAGCAGGAAACGCGATAGCCAAGGACGGCGCTTGCTGGTGGGTGTCGGAAGATACCGGCTCCTCCTTCCTCCTGCAGCCTCTGCTGGCCGAGTTAGCAGCAGGGGAACATGGGTCAGGTTAGGGGCTCAGCCACTGCCTGCCCCTCCAGACCCTAGGCTGTTTCTTCAGTCATCTGTTTCACACTCCCTGGGGCTTGTCAGGACTGAGACGACCTCATCGTGGGGAGGGTCGTTGCATCTCGGCTAGTGCTTTACCGAGTGTGGAGCTCGGAGGGCGTCGGGGCTGCGCTTCGTTTCTGCTGCTGCTCTTCTCAGCGTGTCCCGAAGGGCCCTCCCCGCGGGTGAAGGAAAGCAGAAACCGCGCTCGTTATTGGACTGTCTTTTGACGGTTCTTGGGAAAAGGCCCAAAGAGAGAGGATTCAAACCGAGGTTCTAAGTCCCGTGCTTGGTCACCCGTGGATTCATTCATCCCGACTGTCACTGAGGAGTTAACTTTTTCATCACATCTTCGAGGAGAACAGTTACTTAAGTGTGTTGGTTCCCCTTCCTCACCTCAAAAACACCAGGAGGAAATGTCGTAAGTGGGTCACGGAGGCTGCTTCTGGAAAGAAGTGTAAGATTTGTTCCTCCTGCAAGGACACTTCTGGGGACGAGTTTCCCTCGAGTGGAGTCTGTTCAGGGTGGCCGAATTGCAGGGAGGCAGGGGAACCAGGGCCGTAATGAGGGGCCAGGGTGGAACCCCAGCTCCATTTTGGGGGTGTCAGCTGGGACAGTGCTACAAAGTAATACTTGTGGCCCCAGCTGATGGAGTGTGAGCGATGTGTCAGGCACTTCACACGCGTGGTCTCATTGAACGCTTCGCACAGGCGCATTTCACACAGAAAGAAACTGAGTTTCAGAGCTGCTAGTAACTCCCAGGTCGTGTAGCTCATAGTGGCAGACCCAGGGCTCACACCTGCACAACCCCCAGCACAGTCTCCCTGGAAAGACGCAGAGCGCCTCGTAACCGCTGGCCGGGGCTGCTGCTCCTCGTTGGCCCTTTGTTGGGGGTGGGCAGCGCTCCTGAGACGCCCTCCGGACAGGTCCCTACTTCACTTTCAGAAGAGCTACTCTGATGTTTTTCTTTTCCTTTCAGGTTCTCGGCGTGAGAAATGTAATGACACCAGATATGCCGGTAAGTATTTCCTGATGAGTGTGGCTGGTTGCCTGTCTGTGTTTCTAAAGAGCACGGTGAAGGGGTCCCTTGGGTCCCTTCTGCGGTCTGACTCCCAAGTCCCTTCAGGAGACCCCCCCTTTAGGACCCACGTTCCAGCACCCCACACAGAAGGCCCCCAGGACACCCCACATGGCCTGGGGTGCCACTTGTTCAGCCCCTCAGACAAGGAGAAGGGCGTAAGTGTGCCTTCCCGCTCCACGTTTCATGAGAGGTCCTCCCTAGAGCAGATGTTTCTGTTCCCCAGGCAGGCCTTTGTGCCTTTTTTTCTTTTTTTAATTAAAATGATTAAAGTATAGGCTAAAGGCCATATAGAATATGAGACAGAGATTCTCTTTTCCTGCAGGGCACCAGACAGATTTTTTCAGGCAGCCAAAACAAGGCAAAACGGCAACACCTGGCCCATTCCAAAAGGCCTCCGTTGCCGTTTTTTTTTTGTCCTTTTGTCCTTTTTGAGACTGGCCGCACCGTGCTCAGCCAGTGAGCGCTGTGAGCGCACGGGTCATCCCTATATAGGATCCGAACCCGCGGCGGGAGCACTGCTGCGCTCCCAGCGCCACACTCTCCCGAGTGCGCCACAGGCTCGGCCCCCTCCGTTGCACTTCTTAGGCCGGGGAGCCGAGTCTGCGTGGGGCCTGGGCCCCCCCTAGAGGATTAACTCGTGTGGTCTTGGCTTCCCCTGCTTCTCTTAGACAGCCTGCCCATGGCCGACCTGACACCCCCACCCCTGAAGCCGAGGAAGGTCTGGATCGTGTACTCAGCCGACCACCCCCTGTACGTTGATGTGGTCCTGAAGTTCGCCCAGTTCCTGCTCACCACCTGTGGCACTGAAGTAGCCCTTGACCTACTTGAAGAACAGGTCATCTCAGAGGTGGGGGTCATGACCTGGGTGAGCCGCCAGAAGCAGGAGATGGTAGAGAGCAACTCCAAAATCATCATCCTGTGTTCTCGAGGCACCCGGGCCAAGTGGCAGGCCATCCTGGGCTGGGAGGAGCCCGCCATCCAGCTGCGCTGTGACCGCTGGAAGCCCGCCGGGGACCTCTTCACAGCGGCCATGAACATGATCCTGCCTGACTTCAAGAAACCAGCCTGCTTTGGCACGTACATCGTCTGCTATTTCAGCGGCATCAGCAGTGAGAGTGACGTTCCTGACCTCTTCAACATCACTTCCAGGTACCCTCTCATGGACAAATTTGAGGAGGTTTACTTCCGGATCCAGGACCTGGAGATGTTTGAACCTGGCCGGATGCACCGCATTGGGGACCTCACGGGTGAAAAGTACCTGCAGAGCCCCTGTGGCTGGCAACTCAAGGAGGCCATAGAAAGGTTCCAGGAGTGGCAGGCCCAGTGCCCTGATTGGTTTGAGCGTGAGAACCTTTGCTCAGCAGACGACCAGGACCTCCCGTCCCTGGATGAAGAGGTGTTTGAAGAGCCCCTGTTGACACCCAGAAGAGGGATCATCAAGCAGAAGCCCCTGATACGGGAACCTGCCTTGGAGGGCTGTCTGGTGGTGGATCCGCTCATCAAAGAGGAAGGAAGAGGAACATCAAAGCTGGAACCTCAGCTGCAGCCCCAGGGGGAGCTGGCAGCCCCAGCCCTCCAGACCGTGGTGCTCCCTGTGGAGGAGGCTTCTCCAGCCCATGCAGTGGAACCCATCCCACCCACTGCTGGGAGCAGCACAGCCAGCCGGCTGGCTATGGCAGAGGAAGGTGAGGCCTGCCCGCTGCTGGGGGGCTGTGGCCCCCAGCGGAACAGTGTCCTCTTCCTCCCTGTGCATTCGGACGACTCGCCTCTCTGCAGCACCCCTATGGCGTCGCCTGAACACCTTCCTAGTGACGTGAGGGAGCAGCTCGAAGGCTTGATGTTCTCCCTCTTCCAGCAGAGTCTGAGCTGCCAGGTGCAGGAGGGGTGGGAGAAGCCCGAGGTGGTCCTCAAAGACCTGCACACGTCCTACGAGGAGGAGCAGCGGCAGTCTGTGCAGTCTGACCAGGGCTATATCTCCAGGAGCTCCCCGCAGCCTCCCGACGGGTTTGCAGAAATGGAGGAGGAGGAAGAAGAGGAGCAGGGCCTGGGGCAGTCAGCCAAGCACCTCTCTCCTGAGGACCTGCAGAGCCTGAGGACCCTCCAGCGACAGCTTTTCTTCCAGGAGCTTCAGAAGAGCTCTGGCTGGGACGGTGTGGAGTCAGAGAGGCTGGTTGCAGAAGGGCAGGCCTCCTCTTAGGGGCCTCCCCAACCCTGACATTGGAGAAGGGTGTGTGTGCACATGGGCATGCGTGTCTGTATGTGCAGGCGTGTGTCTGTGCGTGTGCTCGTGTGGAGTGTACCCTGTAAAGTGCAGACGTCCTGATTCTGATCTCTAGGCATCCCCCTTAGCTTTTCTCTATGTGGACATCCGGTCATCTTCCATCCCCACAAGAATTCACAGCCCATTCCCTGAAGCTAATGGCAGAGTGTCCTTGAGCCTCCATCATTCATTCATTCACTCATTCATTCAGCATTTATTTTGTCCATACTACGTGCCAGGCACTTGGGATACCAAGATAAATTGCATATGGCATGGCCCCAGCCACCAAGGAGCTCAGCATATGATATGAGGACGACACATTAACAAGCGGAGGATGGTCATGCAAAGGATGACGGTTGAGCAGAGTCCTGCCCAGGGCTCTGGAAATACACAGAAAAGGCCCCGAGCCCGGGCAAGATCCTGGGAGGAGGCAACGTCTGCGCTGCAGGAGAAGCTAACTTCCTGGGCCAAGGGATTGCGGTTGGGAAGGCGCAGTCCTGGGGAGGGGAGTGGCACATGCGGTCAGTGCTGGCAGGCAAGTGGGAGTCTTGAGTTGAAGGACAGAGGCCATGCAAGAGAGCCATGGGTGGGGAGGTGGCCAGCGCTCAGGCTGGGGAACGCCTGTGGGCCAGCCTGGGAGTTGGGCTATCAGCCAGCAGGCCTGGGACTTCTTTCATATGATGAGCTGTCACCATACAGGGGAGGAAGCCAAGGGTCAGACATACCTAGAGTCACCTTGGATCAATTTTAGAGACAGAATAGAAATGTGTTATGTGAAACCTGCCGGCATTCCACAGAGAGAAGGGTCTGAAGTCTGAAGCTCACATTCCAGCATCCCATCAACAGGAGAGCTACAGCAGGGGGTTCCACAGGAGCTGCCACCCCCCAAGCTCAGGCAGCACTCTGGGGTCTGACAACAAATGCAGTGAGCCATGAGGTATGGAGGGCACCCCCGGTGGGGGGACTGCAGTGGGGAGCTGGGCAGCCCCTTCGTAGGGGTGGAGAGCATGCCACTGTGTGGTTAAAGGTCTGAGGACAGCATTTGAGGAGAGACGCTGGCCCAGTGCTTGAAGAGATTACTCCTGAATTGCCTTCCTGGGGTGGACCGGAAGCTCTGTCCCGCGGGGTTCTGAGGAACCCACTGGGACACCTTCTGACCCAAGGATAGAGCGTCTGCCATTGCCCATGCCTGAATCCTGGACTCCACTCCCAGCGTGAGTGAGGAATGTGACAGGCGTATGCGTGCGTATTCACGTGCATGAGAGAGACTCAATAAAAGAATGGATACATTTGTTAACCCTGGTAAGAATTTCTAGTGACTATTTTGAGCCATGTATTACTAGAGTTCTTTCTTGCAGTGAGATTTGGCCCATAGCAGCAGAACCACCACGCTCAAAGTCCCAGACAGTGCATGGCCCATACTCAGCCCGATGGCAGCAAAGGACCAGGTGAGGGAGGAAAGGAACTGAGCCCTCCCAGCCACTAGCCCCTCTCAGGCTCCATCTCTCTCCAATAATCCCAGAGATGAGCATCACTGGGTCCACATGCCTACTGAGCTTGTGTGACATTTCCCCAGCTCCTGATAAACACTTACTGAATGTCCAGTGCAGAATCCCATGGTGGACTCAAGCCCACCGCAGAGCTAGTGCCCTGCAGCACACGGCCCGTGTGATCTCGGAGCTCGAGCCGGAACTCTAGCTCTGCCGGCCTTCGAGGCCATACTGACAAACACCCTAGATTGGCCCTGTCTGCTATGCCCCTTTATCTCCAGGGCAGCTGCTTACTTTTCCTAACAGCTTCACTGAGATACAATTCACAACTGACCCAGGACAATTAAGTGACTTTTAGTATATCCATAGACTTCAGCTACCATCAGCACAATCAATTTTAAAGCATTTTGTTACCCCAAAAGAAGCTCAGCACCCCTTAATCATTACCCCGTAGCATCTCCATCCCTAGGCACCCCCTAGTCTACTTTCTGTCTCTACAGATCTGCCTGTTCTGGATGTGTCATGTAAATGGAATCATAAAATTCTCCAGGGCTTCCTGACCACTTCTTTAATGTCATTCCCTGTTCCTCCTCACATTCCCTCCCTATATTAGTCCATTTCTGTTGCTCATAACAAAATACACAGAACTGGGTATTTTATAAAGAAAACGAAATTCGTTGCTTGTGGTTTCAGAGGCTGGGAAATCCAAAGTCCAGGGAACACCTCTGGTGAGGGTCTTCTTTGGTGCTACCTTTACAGCAACACAGGGGTCTCACATGGCAGAAAATGGCAGAGCAGAGAAAGAGAGAGCAAGCTCCTCTTGCTATCTCATTTTAAAGCCATCAGAACCATGCCCATTACTCCACAAATGGATCGATCCATTCACAAGGGCAATCTTCACAATCTAATCACCTCTTCAAAGTTCCACCTTTCAATTACCATAGTAGGATTTCCCACCTCAACAGTTGCAGTGGGGATTAAGCTTTAATGACTTTCGGGGGTGGGGGACAGTCACTCCACTGCATTCCACACCTAGTCCCCCAAAGTTCATGTCCTTCTCACAGGTTTACATTCATTCCATCCCCAAAGTCTTAACTTATTTCAGCTCAAAGGTCCAAAGTTCAAAGTGTCACCTGTGAAATCAAAACAAGTTATCTACTTCTAAGATACAATGGCGGGACAAACATAGGGTACATACTCCCATTCCAAAAGGGAGAAACAGGCCAAAAGAAAGGTGTACCAGGTTCCAAACAAGTCCAAAACCCAGAAGGGCAGGCATCAAATCTCAAAGCTGATGAATCGTGTACCTTGACTCCATATTAGATGTTCTCTGGTGTGGGGGTTGGGTCCCCAAGTCCTCAGGGTGCTCTGCTTCTGTGAACTTTTTCCTGGTCTCAGATGATGCTTCTGTGAACTTTCCTGGTCTCAGATGATGCTTCAGCTCTCACAGGCTGGTGCTGCACTCTGCTAGCTCCACAGGTCTGGGTCTCCGTGGCGGTCCTGCTCCCACGGCTCCACGAGTCATGGCCTTGGTGGGGTTTTTCTGCTGCAACTCTGACCATTTCCTCTTGGTCTTGCTCTAGCAGAGACTATGCAGTCAATATGCCCCTGTGACAGATTTGTTCCTGGGCCCCCAGGCCTTTCCATGCCTCTTGAAATTGGGGTGGAGGATCCAAAGCCTCCACAACTCTAGCATTCTGCGATCCTGCAGACCTAACACCATGTGGACGCCACCAAGACTTCCAGCTTGTATCTTTCAAAACTGCAGGTCCAGCCACACCTGGGGCCAATTAGCCATGCCTGGAACAGCCAAAGCAGCTGGGGTGCTGGTGTGGGGAGCAGCATCCCAAGGTGGCCTTGGGCAGCGAGCCCATGGAGGGTAGCTTGGGCCTATTCCCCATGACCATTCTGCCTCCCTAGGCCCCTGGGCCCTTAATGGAAGATGCAGCTTCAAGGATCTCTGAAATGCCTTCAAGGTCTTTTTTCCTTTCTCTTGATAAGCCCTTTCTTCTGTACTCATCTTAGCAAACGGTTGCTGGGCTACACCATTGAATTGTTCTTCTGAAAATGCTCTTTGCTTCTCTACCACATGGCCAGGCTACAAATTTTCCAAATTTTTACACTCTGCTTCCCTTTTAATTATACATTCTGGCTTTGCATCATGCCTTTTCTGCCATGACTCAGCATAGGCTATTACGAGTAGCCATGCAGCTTCCTGAATACTTTGCTGCTTAGAAATTTCCTCTGCCAAATACTCTGGGTCAGCACCTTTAAGTTTCACATTCCATGAAACTTCTGGGCATGAACAGAATGCAGCCAAGTTCCTTGCCAGTTCATACAAGGGTGATCTTTGCCCCAGTTTCCAATAAACTCCTTATTTCTATCCGAGACCTCCTTAGAATGGTCTTTACAGTCCATGTCTATATCAGCATTCTGATCACTTAACAAGTCTCTAGGACATTCCAAACTTCCCTTGCCAGCATCTAGCCTGTTCCTCCAAATTCTTCTAGACTCTCATCAACATCCAGTTACAAAACTGCTTCCACATTTTCAAGTATTTCTTATAAGCAACACCCCACTCTTGGTACCAATTTTCTGTATTAGTTCGTTTCTGTTGCTCATAACAAAATACACAGAACTGGGTATTTTGTAAAGAAAATGAAATTTATTGCTTATGGTTTCAGAGGCTGAGAAGTCTAAAGTCCAGGGAATGCATCTGGTGAGGGTGTTCTTTGGGGGTGGCTTTACAGCAATGCAGGGGTCTCACATGGCAGAAAATGGCAGAGCAGAGAAAGAGATCTCCTCATGCTCTCCTCTTTTAAAGCCCTCAGAACCACGCCTATGACCGCCATTATTAGTCCATCCACTAGGGCACAGTCTCAGAATCAAATCATGTTTTCAAGGCCCCACCTTTCAGTTACCTTAAAAGGACTTCCCACCCTCAACAGTTGCAGTGGGGATTAAGCTTTAATGACTCGGGGGGGGGCATTCACCCCACTGCACCCCCTTCCCTACAGTCCTCAGTCTCATGCTGGTCTTTGCTCACCATAGTGCTGGAAATTCTGTCAACCTGAGTGTGGTGTCTGCTGTCAGCCAAATGCCAACAGCTACAAGAGCACGTGTAAATAAGTCATGCCTTTATTTGTGTGTGATTCTAAACCATGGCTAATAAAGCCCTGTTTCACCCAGAAGAGCCCCTCCAAGCTGTGACTTTCCCTCCTCTTTGGCCCCTCTCCTACACGGAATGCAGCAGAGGTGGCTCAGTGCAGGCAGAAGACACTGCAATCAACAAGTGACCAGAACACGCAGCACGGCATCTCCACATGACGTGTCCTGTGCAAACATGCATACTGCCACCATGCAAGCTTCCAACTCCTATGTAGATTTCTGTGAATTTTTTCTGCCTACTGTCTTGATCTTAGTCAAGAAAAAAAAAGAGGAGAATAACTAGGTGGTGATCTGGCCATTACTTGACACAGTGCTTTGATTCAAAACCAGTTTCTCTTTTCTGCTTAGGAAAGTCCTCAGAGGCGTTTAGGTTTAAAGAGCATTTTGTTCAGCAGTTTGAGATGGGATCTCTGAATGTAAGGGTGTGATGGGTTTCACCTACTCCCTGCTCATGTTTCAAAATTAAATAGAGCACAGGGAGAAGGTGTACTGACAATGCAGCGGGCTGTTTTAGTTCTAAGCACTTACACTCTGCAGTTGGTGTTCTCCCTTCCCAAACAGACAAGGGGAGTGCCAGGCCCTGTTCTGCCTAGCACTTCCTGAGACTACCGGCCAGCTCAGGGCACAGACATGGTGGGCTCCAGCTATGCCAGGAAGTAAGGGCCCAGGGATGCTTTAGCCCAGAGGCAACACACACTGGTGTAGCCCAGGCCTTGTGTCCGCAGGTCAGGGGTGTTGGACAGAGAGGTCCCTTACACAGAGGACACCACTAACGAGGCGCTGGACATTAGTTAAGTCATCTTCCCTAGGTCTCAGGTTGCTCATCTACAAAACAGGCATGGCAGGAGTTCCTACCTCACAAGGGTCTTCTGAGGAGTGGCTGAAATACGCATGAGAAGCGCTGAAGTGTTGTCCTGTGCCCAGAAAGTGCTCAGGATGTGCTGGCCACCCTCGCGTCCGTGTGTGGCTCCCCTGCCACACTGGCTCTTGTGGGAAGTCCTGAAGCTCCTTGGGCTGCCTAGCAGAGAAGCAGAGCAGCTGTGCATCCTGAGATGCCTAGATCCAGCCTCCTCCTGCTGGGGTCTTTCTCCCTCCCTCTGGAGTTTGCTTTGAGATTACAAAAATGATACATGCTCCAAGACTCGGCGGACATTGGGAGCTCAAAAAATGTGTTGACCGAGTGACTATGCTCATTGTGGGAAAATGGCAACAGTGCAGCGTCCATAGATTAAGTATTACAGGAGAATATAACGAAAGCCACTGTCCCCAGGCCCTCGGGTGTCAGCCACTGATTGGCTGCCCCATCGTTTCCCATGCTCGGCCTCCTGCATCCCCTAAGTGGTTTCCAGGTCCCTCTCCTTGCCTTTGGCCTCTGCCCAGGTCCTGGCCCTGGGCCCACGCTCTTGTCCTCTCCATTTAGGTTGGGTAAGGCAGGCGGTACCTGCTGAGCTGGCCTTGTCTGTTAGAAGAACGTGGATGTGCCAAGAAGTCCTGGCCAACACGCGTCCCCCCACCCTGGTTCCTTCCCCAGAAGGAGGAGTCCCTTAGGTTTTCAACACTTCTGTGTGCATTCATTTACTGGATGCAACAGTGCAACAGTGACTGAGAGGAGGAGGAGAAGAGGGAGCAGGAGGTGGCAGCAGGGGCCCCTGTGTTGGCCTGTGCCCTGACATGGGCGTCCTGCTGGCCGACCTTGCTCACCTCTTCCATGGGCTCGCCCAGAAAATGAACTCAGCCCCTGCTTTTTAGCCAGAACTGTAAGGCTTTAATGGAGGGGAAGTTGAGTCCAGTTAACAGCTGAAGTCTGAAGGCCGCCTGGGGTGGGGCAGGTTGTGGAGGCAGCCAGACCTGGGCTCACGTCTGGACTCCCTTCCTGGATACAGCATGGCATTCAGCAAGCTCCTCCTCCTTCCGGGCCTCTGGACAACGAAGAAGCTACTGGAGGTGGCTGTGAAAAGGGAACAAGCTGATGCTTTCGAGCACCTGCCACCACCAGCCACATGGAGCATCTTCGTGCTCTTCTTAGGGCCGGAACCACAGGGTCAGACCCCCGAGGCAGGTCCCAGTGTGGTCTCAGCACACCCCTGCGTGACCGGATCACTCCTCAGCCGCTAGCCTGCCTTTTACAAAGTGCCTTCTGATGTGCCCCAGGTGGCCAGTTGGGGAGTGACGGCTTGCCTACCTATGACATTTATAAATATTTATAACATGCTTGCTCAAATTAATCATCTTATTTTACATCAAACTTAGGAAGAAAATAAAGACATGGTCTTATGTTGTTCTGTAATTATTGTGTGTAAACTCTCTCCCCTATTGTGATTAAAAATATCTTGAGGAAAAGGACCATTTTTGCATCAAATATCACCTCATTTAATTCTCTCCACGGCCCCATGAGGTATAAGTGATGAAAAGGTTCCAGGAGGCCAGGTGACTGCCTAAAGCCACATGGCCAGTAAGAGGCAGCCTGGCTGGGCTCTCCCACTCTGCGTTTGCCTCCCTTGCCTGACTGGGTCAAACCGCTGCATAGCTTTGGATTAGCCAGAAGATCCACCTGTAGGGTGACAACATGGAGCAGTTTAGCAGTACCAGCTGCCTCTGCGCTAAAAAAATACTATGGTTTTGTTTTGGTGCAGATCCAACATCTGCCTTAGATTTAATAGTCTCCTTCATGTTACAAAAAAAAAAACCAAAAAAAAAAACCATGGCCTTGTCATTCATACATAAGAATTCATGCTTCTGGCTAAGGCAAGAGTAAAATAGTTAGCAGAGTATTTCAAAATTAGTGTCTCAAGCCTCTCTCCCTTTGGTAAGCTATTCTTCGAAAGAGACGGGAGTGCAAGCCCAGGGGCGCTGGGAAATCACACTCAGGCTGTGTCCACCTGAGCTAGCTACGCCTGCAGGAAACCTGGCCAGACACCCACCCGCTCCAGCCGTGGCCCACAGCCTCCCTGAAGAGCATGCCAACTGCCTGGAAGGAAGTAGCCAAGGTGTACCCACACTGTTGACACGAACCTATAAAACGATGACAAATGTCACAGTGACATTTAAGAATTTAGCAAGGAAACCAGGACAGGAAAGATCTTAAACCACACAGGAAGCTTGTCACAAGTCTCAAGTTTTTTTTATTTTCTGAACAGAGTCTGGTTTTATTTTTAAAAAGAGAAGGAAAAAAACCCGTGATGACTGCTAGTGAGGTGCCACCGCCCTCCTCCTCTGGGTCGTACCTGCCAGCTTGCTCTCCTCCAAGCCCATGGACTCAGAACCAGGACACACTAAAGCATATGGTCTTCAGAAAGGATTGGGTCTTTTAAAAACAAATAAGGATCTGGGGGCTCAGATAGAGGAAGCCCCTTCCTTGCTGAAATGTGAAGAGCAGGCAGATCTAGATTCTGAACCCAGGACTCTTATCTGGCATGGCCTCAGGAGGCAGCGTGCCATCTTGGTTACCACAGCCATGGGGCACATGTCAGGGGCCCCCCTACACTACAGATGCCCTAGAAAGCAAGGAAAAGGAAGCTGTAAGGGTCATTTCTTATGAATGGGGCAAGGGAGGTGAGGAAAGGACTGAAGGAAAACATACCAGAAGGGCGGGCCAACCCTCTGTGCACCACATGCTTGCAACAAATGTGTAAAGGAGGATGCTCAGGGGTGAGTTGGGCCATCAGATGGGGCCTGAACAGGCCTGTCCTCTGCCAGACTTGGCCCAGTTGCCATCAGTTTCTTGACGTACCCAGGGAAGTGACAGCTCGTCGGAACGTATGGCAGCCTCCCACCAAAAGACCCAGTATGGTTCTCCACACTGGCCAGCCACCAAAAAATTGAAAAAGCAAAAACAACCCAACAGCACTCAGAAATTTTACAGTCAGGGACACTCTGCAGGCAGATGGCCATCTCAACAGTAGGAAGGGGGTAGGTAAGTCAGGGGCCGGCCAGGGACCGGCCACGGCTCAGACACGACGACGTCCTATCACAGTCACTGAGATTGGGTAGCAGAGAAACAGCAAAGCTGGAGAGAGGATGTGGCGGCACAGGGAGCAGCTATTGGTACCATCCAGGGCCTGAGCCCCGGAACCTTGAGTACAGTCAAAGGGAGAGGAGAGGAGTCAGTAGGGAGAGAAGGCAGAAAAAACTGATTTGCTGTGAAATGCAGCCAGCCAGTACTGAACTGAGGGACAGGGTGGGGGACAGGGAGCCCAGACAGTGCACTGAGTGTAAACATTCCTCCCCCATTCCCCACTCTGAGAGCAGGGCAGGCTCAAGAGAACCCTAGTCAGGCCATTGGCCCCTCTTAAGGCTCTGTCTTCATGGATGGCTTCTGTCCATGAGCCCCCCAGCAGCTGGGAGAGAGGGGCCCCAAGCAGCCCTTTGTTTTCAATCCCAACAGGACCAAAAAAGGGAGGGGCCTTGTCCTGGGTGCTAAGTGGTCAGTGACTTGGCACTTTTGGCCCCTCCCTGTGCTGGGGTCTCTAGGGAAGGCCAGAGACAGTGCAGCTGTAACAGGCCCTGCAATCCCACCCCAGCCCAAGTGCCCACAGCACCCTCTCCTCCCCCAGCCTGAGGCTTCAGACACGCTCAGTGCAGAAGCACGGAATGTTCTCCAAGTGTATCCCAGCTGACCCACCTTTACAGAGAGCCTTATGACCACGGCTTTCAAGAGCCATAAACTCAAAGACGCTAGAGTTGGAAGGTAAGTTAGAGATTACTTATCTAACTTCTAATTTTTAAATGTGAGAAAACTGAGGCCCAGAAAGTAAAAATGCTATGCCACCCAAAGCTAGTGAGTGACAGAGTCAGAACTAGAATCCATGTCTTCTGCTCCCTTGTCCAGGGTTTGTTACACCACATAAAACTTTGCAAGCATTGGGCCGGCCCGGTGGCGCACTGGATAGTGCGCCGCTTGGGAAGCGCGGCGGCGCTCCCGTCCGAGGGTTCGGATCCCACATACAGACCGGCTCCCGCTCACTGGCTGAGCGAGGCGCGGGAGCAGCGCCGAGGCTTGCGATCCCGTTGCCGGTCCCCGGTCCGGTACGGGGGCAACACTGAGGGTTGCGATCCGTTGCCGGACACGGAAAAAAGACAAAAGACAAAAAAAAAAGAAAACATAGGCCAGGATCCTCTGTGCTGCGTGGAGAGGGCCTGATTGAAAATGAAGCCAATACAAGGAAATCAGTAAGGTTGTAGCAAAAACAAAGTGATTTTTTTCTACTCTGTACTCTCACACAGTCACTCAGTACGATACCCTGACACCAGATGTGTTAGGATTTTTTCCCCACACACCAAGCAATTCTGCAGACGATTCTCTGGTGGACACCAGCTGGGTATCCTCTAATTCAATTCAATTCTAAAAAAAAAAAAAAAAAAAAAAAAAAAAAAAAAAAAACTTTGCAAGCATAAGCAGGGACAAGGCGAAACAAAAATTCTCAAAGTTTTTCCCCCACCCCTCCTATTGAGGGTGGAGGAAAGTGAGTATTTCCTGCCTTGCCCCCTGCTGTCCTCCTGCACCCTGACCTCCCTGAAAGTATTTACCCTGTCTCAACGATTCCAAGAGTGATGTCCCACATTAGGACTACAAGTGGGCCACCCCTGGATGTCTTCTGTCATCACCCTCAACAAGAGGAACACTATGGGGGAAGGGCTCCGTGGTCTGCCATGTCCCCAGTAAGACCTTTAACCAGAGCAGAGGAGAAAGGTCTGATCTACACCAAGACTCCTAGAGGAAGCACGAATGGGCAACTGGGTTTCCCACTCCCCAGGCCCAGGGGAGGCCCAACTTCACATCCATCCAGGAACCCCACCAAAGCTATTGCTTTGAGCCAAGATCTGACCCAGCCGGCACAAACCACGGAAAGGACGAGCGTGCAGAGGGAGGAGCAGAGGGGGCCAGCCAATGGCTGGTGCTCCACAGACCCTGTAATAACACTGGCACCAAACCCCAGCTAGATCTGGTAGCCATGTTGAAAGTAACTTCTGAGTATTCCGTATTTTTTGCAGGCAGCATCAGTGCATGATGCAACAATATTGAAAGCACGGAGGTAGAAATGCTCACTCACCCAAGAAAGGGTGCAGTTTGGTCCTTTGAGTATGGACCCCCTCTCCCCCCGAGCTGAGAAGAGAGGAGCAGGATTAAAGGAGATCCCAGGTGAGCTTCTCCCTTGGAGGAGAAGAGCAACTGGGCAGGCAGCTCCCAGGGGCCCAGCTCTTCCTGGGAATTAGTGGTCACAACTTCAGGCAGGAAAGAGGGGTGGTGAGGAGGGCAAGGCCTCCCCAGATCTCCCACCAATTGTAAGGGGCCACAGGGTGGACACAAGAAAACAACACTACACACACACAAAGACACAAGCTTTGCACTACCATCTGGAAGAATCCAACAGACACATCGGGGAAGGGTGGATTCTGAGTCGATTTCAAGGCATGGGACAATGGCCAATAACCACAGCCTAAAAGAGGCTGGCACCTCCAAGAGAGAGGAAAGGCCCAAGGCCCAGCACCACCTGCTGGAGCACCGCTTTCCTCCATTTTTCCCCACACTGAATGGGAATTAGGGTGGAGGTGGGAAAAGCAAGACGCGGAGGGATCCAGCCGCGTGGAGGTTAGGATATGCAGAAGGGGAAGTAGGGCAAGTGGACCATCGTCCCTCACCATTAACTGCTGGTCTCTCTCCACACAGCCTGCACCAGGGGTGCAGAGCACACACTGGCCCTTAGCCCGATTAACATTACCTCTTCCAAACAGAGCCTGATCAGATCTGGCTGAGAAGTCAGAGAACAAGGGAGCTAGGGTCTCTCACCCCGACAGCAAGCACCTGCCTTTCATCCCCTCAATTCTGGGAGGCCACAGCCAGAGTGTTGACATAGCCATGGGCCCCTCCCTCGTTCTCCGCGATGCAGTGGCCCAGCTGGGAGCCTCCCTGAGGTGGCAGCGGTGGAGGTGGCGGTGGGGCGGAGGGCGGAGCACTGTAGCCCCCTCTGGCCCGACTGGGGGAGGCCCGACTGCCCCGGTCCCAGCAGCTCTCCAGGGCCTCCAGGCCGCGGCAGCCGAGGAAGAAGAGGTTCTTGAGCATGAAGATGGAGAGGGGCTGCTGGTAGCTCACCACCAGGAGGCACCGCAGCGCCAGCAAGGGCACGTCCACCAGGCAGCCGCCCAGCAGGCGCAGAAGGCGGCTGCAGCTGCCAGGCCCTGAGGCCTGGCCCCAGGACGAGGCCGCGGCGGCTGCGGCGTTGAGCTCGTAGAGCCAGAGCACCGGCGAGGCGAGGGTGAGGAAGTAGACGGCGATGAGCAGGTAGCGCAGGTGCGCGGGCAGCGGCACCCGGTCCTCCAGCATCAGCTCCACCAGGGTGAAGCTGTCGAGCAGGTCAAGGCACGTGCCCAGGAAGCAGCCGGCGGCGCGGTGCTGCTGGGGCTGCAGGAGCAGGAGTCCCCCGGAGCCCGAGGGGGCGCCCGCCTCGCTGATGGCCCGCACCAAGCTGTAGAGCAGGGGCACCGACAGCGCCATGGTGAGGCGGAAGCCCGTGGTGCCGAAGGGCGCGCGCAGCTCGATGAGGTCCAGGATGGACGTGCCCAGGATAAGCACCACCTTGGGCGTGAAGGCGATGGAGTAGATGAGCCAGGCCAGGTAGGCGAAGGCAAACTCGCCGGCCGCCGCGGC
>NW_007726184.1:969112-990379 GCF_000696425.1 Galeopterus variegatus | reverse complement strand
TCGTACCCGAGTCGGGCAGCGGCGAGATCCGGACTGGAGCCACCGGACCGGGAGAGCCGAGCTCCGGGAGGCCGGGAGCAGAGGTGGGCGCGGAACCGAGCGGCCGCGATGACGGCGGGCGAGGCGGGGGCGGGGGCGAAGGCGAGCCCAGCCCGAGGAGGGGGACTGACGGCGCGGAAACCAGGACTGGATTCCAGAGAGAGGCGGAGCGCCAGAGAAGGAGAAAGCCTGGTGCGCTGGATCGGCAGGAAGAGAGGGGAGAGGGGTTCCCAGGCATCAGAGTTGGGCCCGCAGGATGAGAAGGGAGGGTCCGGTGGCTGCCAGAAGGAGGAGCGACGCCGCAGGCTGGCGGGGGACGGGGATCGGTGCTGGGACTTTAGCAGAGCACAGGATTCCCGAAGAAGTCGCTCCGGAGTCCCCCCGGCCGACCCCCTGGAGTTAGAGACCGGAGGGTCTCAGTGCAGACCACGCCTCCAAGGACAGGGCTCAGGCGACAGATTCAGGCTTCTATGGCAGGCAGCAGGGCACCTTCGCCTCTGCACTCCTTCCCGAGGGGCCGTCTTGCCTTTCCTTAAGGCACTTTAAAACTAATGGAGGAGTCAGGCCATACTGATAAAAAGGATCAAGAACAGCAGCCCAGATACGTAGTTCAAATCCACTGGGTTCAGTGAGCCGCCCTGGGGGAGGTCCCAGTTTCCAATGGATGGGGAAGCTCCCTGACTACAACTGCTTGAGAAGAGAGAATAGGTAAAGGGGTGGGTCAAGTGGCCCCGGCCAAGGAGGCTTTTGGTATTCTCAAAGGTTTTTAAAGGAGGAAATGGAAATAACAAGATATACCTAGCAGAGAGGAAAGTAAGGGGACATTTAGAGGTATGGGAAACTTGATAAAAACAAAGGCCCAAAGAGTATGATGGTGAATATTACAACCCCACAGTAGACAGAGCCCTGCATCAGCAAGCTCAGGAGCTCACACTCACTTACCCATGGACTGGGGCATAACTGGGGCTGGATATCTGGGCAGCCACTCCATGATTCTTTTAGGGGCTTAGGGCAGAAGAAAATTACTAGAGCAGTTGGGGCTCAGAAAAAGATCTGAGGCTCATGTATAATGCGGACATCCCATTCCCAGCCCCATCTAAGGCATGCAGGAAGCTTGCCCGCCCTTTCCTCCCTCTTCACATCCCTCAGGCTGCTGTTCCCTGTCCTGATTTCATTACCCTCAAAGCTGTTGCTGCTGGGCTCATCTCCCTAGACAACAGCACACAGCCTGAGGGAGTGGGTGTGGAGAACCGCAGCAGTTAGCTGGCCAGGCTTTGCCCCTAAATCTGCCTCTTATTGGGTCAGTTTCAGCCAAACCCACTTTCTCCAGCCTCTTGGAGGTCAGTCTGTACAACCAATCCATGGTATATGTGGAATTTAGAACTCACCACCTGCGCTATTTCCACCTGCCCCTGAAACACACAACTTCTGAAAAGTTCTATGTGCAATCATCATGCAAGGCACAGCAGGTGCAAGCAGGAGGGCCTGCGGTCCTAGCTCTGCCACTTCACTCACAGCTGTGTGATCTCGACCTGGGGACTTACCCTGTCAGAGCCTCAGACTACTGTAAAAAAAGGACCCAGTTTACCTTAATGGTTGTTGTGTGTAAAGGTGCAGGGTGTACACTCAGTTAAAGGTAGTTGGTGTCATAATTCCATGTAGCTCGTGTCTTAGCCTCCCAGGGAACATTTTCTCATGGCATGGGCCACCAGTGGCTGCTATCTGGGCTGGATCCCTTCCCGAGGCCTCATGTGAGCTCTGCTCCCCTACAGTTTGCACTTTGGTAAGGGCCAGGGAGCAAAAGCTGCTATGATTAGGAGCACTGGTTCTTAGAGCTAGTCTCCACAGGCCTCGCAGTGTGAGAGACTCAGCTATGCCAGCCTGTGCCAAGGCCTATCCACACAGGGCAAGGCAGGAGAAAGCAGTGGTACAGCCTCCACTCATGCATGAGCATCACAGCAGGTCCGGCAGGTGTCAGGGCTGAGTCAGTCCAGGTAACAAAGCCAACTGGGGAGCTGCCAACTGCCAATGGGAGTGACTACAGCCAGTCTCCCCAAGGAAAACACCAGCCAGCAGCTAACACGGAAGCTGGCCCAAGACTCCTGCTCAAGGTAATGAAGCAGTTGAAGAAGCAAAAGCAGCTGATGAAGGCAAAGGACTGGACTCCTACGAGAACACTGAAGAACCTGTCTCCACAACCACCCCATGCCCCCCCCCCGGCCCACTCACACATGCTCCCTCCTGCTGTCTGATTCACCTGTCAGGCCTAGGCCCTCCTCTCATAGGTGCCTTCATGAGGACAGGCTTGACAAAGATGTGACAAGGATGAGAAAAAAGACAAAAAGACTTTCTCATATACAAAGTGAGTAAAAACATCCCACAAGGATCTAGAAAAGGAAAGAAATAGTCACTGAGCACCTCATAAGCACCTGGGGTCTATGCTGGATGCCTTACATACGATACCTGGAAACTGAGAGACAGAGCCACCCCATGCCCCCCCCCGGCCCACTCACACATGCTCCCTCCTGCTGTCTGATTCACCTGTCAGGCCTAGGCCCTCCTCTCATAGGTGCCTTCATGAGGACAGGCTTGACAAAGATGTGACAAGGATGAGAAAAAAGACAAAAAGACTTTCTCATATACAAAGTGAGTAAAAACATCCCACAAGGATCTAGAAAAGGAAAGAAATAGTCACTGAGCACCTCATAAGCACCTGGGGTCTATGCTGGATGCCTTACATACGATACCTGGAAACTGAGAGACAGAGAGGTAAAGCAGCTTACTCCAAGACATGCAGCTAGTTAAGGGCACAGTGAGATCTAGACTTCCGACTCAGCCCAGTGCTCTCACCGTGCTCCCAACTCTCCTCCTCACAAACTCAAGACAGCAGCAGCTCTTAGGCACCCAAGGAGACAGCGATAAATGAAGCAGGTTTCAATCCAAACAATATTTCCCTAAGCACCTGTTAAGTGCTGGGCACTGGGTAAGGTTCCTTTGACCTAACATTCCTGTCCTCCAGGAACTCAAAGGTGGTAGATAGCCAAGGAGGAAGGGAGAGATGCCCCTCCCTAGTCAGCCCAGCAGGAAAGGAGGCTCAGTGTGGCAGGGCTAGCCTTTCCTCGTACTGATCCATTCTGTTCTTTGTCACTGCCCTCTTTCATCTTCAGAGCAGGAACAGAGAACAGGTCTAAAGAGAACTGTTGTAGGGCTGTGTGGGCCCCACAGGCGCTCCCTGGGTGAACACGAGATGAGGAAAGGCACAAGCACGGTCCTCTGGCTCTCAGCTTCACAACCACCACACACTGACTTTTCAGAAAAAGGGAAGCTCGCCGGCACTGCGACTGAGCAGGATGAGTCCGTGAAGGTTCAGCTCATCTGGAACCTGCAGCCTCAGAACTACTTCGACAGCTCTCTGAAGACAGACACTATATCTACCCCGATTCAGAGATCCTCTAATTCCTGGAGCCAGGCTGTGTGCCCTGAGCTGCCCAAGGATGTCTCATGAGATAAAGGAGAAGTCCCAGCCTCAGTGCCCCCAGGTGTCAGTCCCTGAACTAGGTGGTGGGGTTCCAGAGGCTAACAAAGAAACAAAATAAAAGTAAGTTCTTTCTTGGAAGGAGACAGACATATAAGCAATAAAGTACTATGAATGTTATGGCCAAATTTTACACAGGGTCCTGAAGAGGTGCAAAATAGGAGAGGCTCAGTAAAGGCTTCAAAGAGGACAGGACCTGAGAGCTGTTTGGAAGGATAAGCAGATGTTGCTTCACAGACAGGAGGTGGAGCTGTGTTAGGAGAGGTGAACAAAAGACCTACGGTGTGAAACAGCAGGCCCTTTGAGGGGTACAAACATGTGGCTCTGCTGGAGCATGACGTGTGAGCAGAACACCCAACAGAAGATGAGGCAGAGGAAACCGGCAGGGCAAGGTCACAGGGGACCTCCCACCACAGGCTGAACCTGGGCTGCATTCCGAGGAAACAGGGAGCTCTTGAAAGCAGAAATGTCACATGAACAGAATGGCATTTTAGAAAAATTGCTCTTGTAATGGAGATGACAGACTGGAGAGGACAGAAAACAGAAGCACAGACACTATTTTCTAGCTCTGGCAATACTGTAAGCTAAATAATAAAAAACAACTCTCAAGCTTATCAAAAAACAGTAATTAAAATATAACATTCTTTTAAATGCATAGTTAAGAGAGTAAGGGGAATTCTTGGGGCCATAAATGAAGAGGGATATAAAAACCAGAACAGGGCCAGCCCGATGGCGCACTGGATAGTGCCCCGCTTGGGAAGCGCGGCGGCGCTCCCGCCCGAGGGTTCGGATCCCACATACGGACCGGTTCCCGCTCACTGGCTGAGCGAGGCGCGGGAGCAACGCCAAGGGTTGCAATCCCGTTGCCGGTCCCCGGTCCGGTACGGGGGCAACACTGAGGGTTGCGATCCGTTGCCGGACACGGAAAAAGACAAAAAAAAAAACCAGAACAGTAAGTGAAATAAATGATGTTGTGTGTGCCTTCAGATATGCAGTCAATCACAGTAAGCCACACTGTCTAATATGGTGGGACTTGCCACTTGTGGCTATCTAAATTTGAATTTATTTTAATTGCTATTAAGTAAAATTAAATTAAAATTTAAAATTCAATTCCTAAGTCTCACTAGCCACATATCAAGTGCCCATAGCCCCATGTAACCAATGGCTACCATATGAGCTCAGATACAGAACATTTCCATCACTGTGGCAAGTTCTAGTGGACAGTGCTGATGGGGACTTGGATAATAGCCAAGCAGAGACAGGACATGACATTAGACCCATCTGAAGCAAAAAGACTGAGCTCAGCTTCCTGCATAGAACCACAACCCTCAGTGAAAGGGTAGACTAGAAAGACAAATCTACCACCAATACAAGGAAAACACAGAGATGTGAATGAGCACTGGCCTAGGCTTACAGTGAAAGAAAAATCTCCCCTGCGACTTCATAACCATGCCTCAGTACCACACACAGACTTGGGATCTGAACAATGTCATGCTGAGAAATTAACATAAATGTTGGTCACAGGCTGGTAACAACCATGGGTTGCCTAGCAAAAGCAAACATAATCAGTTCTGGAGGACACAGCTTCAATCCAGGCTTTATGGTATTCCACCAATAAAAGTGAGTTTATAATCCCAAATTACAAACCACACAAGGAAATAACCCATCATGAATAAAAAGTCAGGAGATGGAAAACATAGCAAGATTAGACCTCCAAGAACTTCAGATAATGAAGGCTTATAATACCAATAGGTTTACCATAATTAAAAACATAAAAAAGAATAAAGTACTATCAAATAGAATAATATAGAAAAAGAAAAGAATAAGGCAGGAAAAAGTACTTCCAGATGGCCATGTGTGGATCTCTGTGAATTTTGCCCCAGCAAAACAACTGTAACTGGTAGGTACTATAAAAAAAAAAACAACCACCACTTAAGGTTTCTGAAAATTGTTCTATGGCATACAGCAAATGGGAAAACATTTACTCAAGTAAATCTACTGAATCTCAGTAAGAAATGTGAATCTGTGCCATTTGAGCTACAACCCCACCCCACCCCCACCCCCAGCTCCATATGACAGAAGCTCTCCTCCAGATGGGTTTGGCCAAGACGAAGGGGCTCCCTCCCCCAGCTCTCAGTTTAGAACAACAGTTTCTCCCCAGAAGGGGCTGGCTACCGGCATTTCTCATTCCCCACCCCCCAGCTTCATGTTGCAGAAACTCTTCCAAGCAAGCACAGATGAGAGGTCTGACGCTCCCTCTCTCTACCCAGATCCTACTTGTAGACTGGAAGCGCTAACCCAGGCATGGCAGGCCAGATCACTTTATCCAAGTTCACTTATAGAACGGAGGCTCCACGCAGGGAAAGGCAAGCTGAGAAGACCAAGAGCTGCCATCCCTTCCTCCCACCCCTTCCCACTCACAGATAAGGTGTATCATTCCAAGAGAGGCAGGCCACGGTACTCAGCTCCAGAGCAATGGCACAGAGTTTCTGTCCAGGAGCAGAGACACGTGTACAAACGGAGAGCTCTGCAGTTCAACCTAAGGGGACTGACTTTATTTGGAATAGAGTGTGGGGAGATTCAAACCTAGGGCACTGTTAAAAACAACAGAGATCTTCATGGTGAGGAATTTAGAGGAGGCTGGTAGCTTTAGGATGGCATCAAGTAACACAGAAGACCAGCTAGAGGTTTTAACAGAGAGAACCAAGGAAAGAGACAGCTAAAAAGAGCCCTTCTGGGGTCACAGCAAACCTCAAAGACTGGTGTCAAGAACCTTCCCTACAAAGGGACCCAATTTTACTGGATCAGACTATAGAGCAATTTACGCCCCAGGACATTGTCAAAAAAAAAAAAAAAAGCAATTAGTGGAGGCTAACAGCTGGGTGTGAGACCAATAAAAGTAGACCAGCTAGAAGCTTAACAAGGAGATCAGGGAAAGAGACAGTCAAAAAACCTGCTGAAACCACAGTCATCCCCGTGGGGAAGGGAGACAGTGCACATCCAAGGCTACATCTTTTGAGGAATGGCATCAGAGGCTTCACACCACAGGGGAAATAGACTTCATTCAAGTCATTTGGTGATGTTACTAAACAAACACCAATAACAAAATATTCCAGGGTGTAGGGGTAAGGGATGGGGATCATGATTAGTTTCCAGAGTTGCTACAATGTATTGCTAAATGTCCAGCTTTCAACAAAAAATTGAGACATGCAAAGACATAGGAAAGTGTGACCCATACACAGGGGAAAAAAGCAGGCAACAGTAACTGCCTTTGAGGGGTCCAGATGTTGGACCAAAGACTTCAAAGCAGCCATTATAAATATGTACAAATTAAAGGAAACCATGCTTAATGAATTAAATATGATGGCAATGTCTCCTCAAACAGAGAATATCAAAAAATAGAAATTTTAGTAATAAAAAAAGAACCAATTGAAAATTCTAGAGTTGAAAAGTACAATAGCCAAAATGAAAAATTCATGAGAGGAACTTGACAATAGAACTGAACTGGCAGAAGAAAGAATCAACAATCTTAAAGATAGACTAATAGAGATGAAACCGTCTGAAGAGCAGAGAGAAAATAAAATGGGAAAGAGAATGAATAGGGCCTCAGAGAAATATGGGCTGCCACTAATGACATCAACACATGCAGGATGAGAGCCCACGAAGGAAAGGAGAGAGAGAAAGCAGCGGGAAAAATACTCAGAGAAATAATGTCTGAAGCTGGCTATTTAGCTCACTTGGTTAGAGCGTGGTGCTGATAACATCAAGGTCAAGGATTCAGATCCCCTTACTGGCCAGCTGCAAAAAAGAAAAAAGAAATAATGTCTGAAAACTTCCCAAATTTGATGAAAAATGTTAATCCACACATCCAAGAAGCTCAACAAACTCCAGGTAGAATAAATCACAGAGATCTACATACCCAGAAACATCATAGTTAAAATGCTGAATGCTAAAGACAAAGAGAAAATCTTGAAAGCAGCAAGAGAAAAATGACACCACATACAAGGGAACCCCAATAAGATTAACAGTAAACTTGTCTTCAGAAAGAGTGGAGGCTAGAAGACAGTGAGATAACATATTCAAAGTGCTGACACAAAAAAGTGAACAAGCATCTTATGTCCAGAAAAACTATCTTTCAAAAGTGAAGGTGGCCAGTTAGCACTCTTGATTAGAGCATGGTGTTGGTAACACCAATGTCAAGGATCCTCATGTTGGCCACCAAAAAAAAAAAAAAAGGTGAAATAAAGATATTTCTATACAAACAAAACCTGAGAGAACCCATTACTAGTACACCAGCCTTATAGGAAATAAAATACCAAAAGGAGTTCTTCAGGCTAAAAGCAAATGACACAAGACAGTGATTCAAATCTACAAAAGACCAAAACAAAACAAAAACAAAGTACCAGTAAAGATAATTATGTAAGTAATTGTAAAAGACAGTGTAATTATATATTTCTTCTCCTTTCTTTATTTAAAAAGCAATTGCATAAACAATATTAAAATTGTATTGTTGAGCCTTTAACATACACAAATGTAATATATTTGACAATAACAGCACAAAGAAGGTGGGTGAGAGCAAAGCTGTATTGAAGCAAGGAAATGACACCAGATGGTAAATCAAATACACAGAAAAAAATGAAGAGAACCAGAAATGGTAAATATATATATATATATGAGAGAGATTCAGTATATGTTATACATATGTCGTGTATAATGATTATAGCTCAAAAAAGGGAAGAAATAGAGCTATATAGAAATAAAGTTTTATATCTAACTGGAATTAAGTTGGTATAACTCTGAAGTAGATTCTGATAAACTAATATGTATAAGCCCTAAAGCAACTAGTGGATTGAATTATGTCCCGCACAAAATCCCTGAAGCTTGAATTGTGTCCCCCAAGTTTTATGTATTAGAAACTTGGTCCTCACAGTGACTGTTAAGAGGGTGGGAAATCCTATTATGGTAATTGAAAGGGGGAGCCTGGAAGAGGTGGTAAGATTGTAGGACCGTGCTGTAGTGAATGGATTAAAAATGGTGGTCAGGGGCATGGTTCTGAGGGCTTTAAAAGAAGAAAGAAGATGGGCCGGCCCGGTGGCGCACTCAGTAGAGTGCGGCGCTTGGGAGCGCGGCGGCGCTCCCGCTGAGGGTTCGGATCCTATATAGAGACCGGTCCGCTTACTGGTTGAGCACAGTGCAGGCGCGACACCAAGGGTTGCGATCCCGTTACCGGTCACGAAAAAAGACAAAATGGAAAAAAAAAAAAGAAAGAAGAGAGTCTGTCTCTCTCTCTCTGCTGTCTCTGCTTCCACCATCTTGCAATGTGAGACCCCAGGTCACTGTCGTCACCACCAAATGGACTTGGGACTTCCCAGCCTCAGAAACTGTAAGCAATAAATTTCATTTTTTTATAAATCACCCAGTTTCAGGTATTTTGTTATAAGCAACAGAAACGGACTAATACAGCAACCATTAAGAAATAACTCTAAATATAGTTTAAAAATCATGAAAGGAATTAAAATGCTACAATATGAAAATTCACCTAATACAAAAAAGAAAAAGATCAAAAAAATAACTTCAATCTTCAATCCCACCTGAGGTGTCAAAAAAAAAAAAAAAAAAAAACAAAGCCAAACAACAACCTCAGATTTTAAGTACACAGTTATTGAAAAAAATGCAATAGATAAGTTAAACAACAAATTTGACACAACTGAAGAGAGTTAATAAATTTAATATATATCTTAAGACATTCTGTAGAATGTATACAGAGAACAAGAGATTGAAAATATATAAAAGCAAGACAAAAGACATATAGATTGGGAAGATCCAAAATATGTCTAATAGAAGTTCCAGAAGGAGAAAGTGAAAAGAATAGGGAAAAGACAATAAAGAAGTTTTGGCTGAGAATTTCCCAAAATTGGTGAAAGAACTTCAATCCACAGATTGAGGAATCATGATGATTCCTAAACAGGATAAATAAAAATAAATATGCTCCTAGATGTTTGAAATGAACCTGTAGAACATTTTGACAAGAAAAAGGTCATAAGAGAGACTAGACAGTAAAAACCAAATCACGGGCCGGCCTGTGGCTCACTCGGGAGAGTGCGGTGCTGATAACACCAAGGCCATGGGTTCGGATCCCATATAGGGATGGCTGGTTTGCTCACTGGCTGAGCATGGTGCTGACAACACCAAGTCGAGGGTTAAGATCCCCTTACCGGTCATCTTTAAAAAAAAAAAAAAAAAATCACATACAAAGAACAACAATTAGATTGACAGCAGACTTCTCATCAGAAATAATAGAAGACAGAACACAATGGGTAGTGAAAATAAAACTAAATAATCAGTAATCACAATAAATGTCCTATTAAATGACAGAGATAATCAGATTGAATTTTTTAAAATGTTCAGTTATATTTTATAAGAAATATACCTAAAACAGAAAGACGATGAAAGATTTAAAGTAAAAGGCTGAAAAAATATACAAATACATATTTAATGCCTTTATATAAATAAACCAGGTAAAATTCAACTAAAAGAAAGTGAGTCTGGCTATATTAAAATTGGAAAAAATAAACTGTATGCTCAAGAATATTCTTAGAGATAAAGAATTTCACCATATTATGATATTAAAGACAGTATAGCACAGTTATTAAGGGCACATACTCTAGCGCCAGACTACCTGGGTTCAAATCCTAACTGCACCATTTAGAAGATGGGCAAGTTACTTAACCTCTTTTTCCTTGATTCTCCCATTGGCAAAATGGGGACAATAATAATACCTACTTCATAGAGTTGTTATAAGGAGTTAATATATAAAAAATGAATATAATATATAAATTAATGAATTTAATATATAAAAATGCATAAATGAATATATAAAATATATGAAAAATGAGTAAATGAATTAATATATAAAGGGCTCAGCACATAGTGCTATATAAGTATTTGCTGGTATAAGAGGACCAAGTTCCAGAAAGACATCATAATTCTGAATTTTTACGTACTCAATAACATACCTCCAAAATACACAAAGCAAAAATAGATAATATTTATAAGACATTGGCAACTAATAACAACAGTGGGGAATACAAACATATCTCTCAGTAACTAATAGATCAAACAGATAAAACATTGGTAAAGATATATACGAATTAAACCACATCATTAATAAGCTTAATCTAGTGGCTGAATTTAGAACTCTGTACTCCCAAAATTAGATTATTTACCAATACATGTGCAACATTTCCAAATCTGACCATGTGCAGATCACATCCCTTGACCACACAGCAATTAGATTTGAATATAGTAACAAAAAGGTAACCAACCACCTCCCACATATCTGAAATTTCAAAAACATACTTTCAAATGACTTATCCAAAAATTAGAAAATACTTAGAACTAAATGATCAAACTACTTGTCTAAAAGGATGGGACACAGTCAAAGCAGAAGAGGAAAAATTATAGCCTTAAATGTTGATGTTATAAAATCAGCAAGTCTATAATAAGCTACACATCCAACTTAATAAGTTGGAGAAAGAACAGAGTAAGTGAAATGAAAACATAAAGGAAATATTAAAGAACAGAAATAATAAAAACTGATATTTAAACACAAATATTTGGCATGATTTCTTAAGAAAAAGGAAAAAGCACAAACAAGCAATATTAGGAATAAAAATGTAATCTAATTATAGAAACAGTATAGATTTTCTTAAACGATAAAATATTATGAACAATGTTACAACAATGTATTTGAAAACTTACAGAAAATGGAAAATTCCCTAGAAAATATGATTTTCCTAAACTGTCAGAAGTAGAAAAATCTGAATATACATTTAATTATTTAAGAAATTGAATTAGTAATTAAAATTCTCTCCACACATTTACCAGACCCAGATCATTTTGTGTTTTCCACTGATATTCAAGAATGGATAGTTCCATCTTAAACTGTTTCAGATAATAGAAAAAGACAGACTGGGCTGCCATTTATTTCACAAGGGTAACATAATCAACACCAAAACCAGATGAAGACAGGAGAAAAAAGTCAAAATATATTGGCTGCTATGTTTATATTTATGTCCACCCCAAATCCATATGATGAAACCTAATCCCCATTGTGATAGTATTTGGAGGTAGGGCCTTTGGGAGGTGATGTTAGGTCTGAGGGAGGGCCCTCATGAATGGAATTGTGACTTTACAAAAGAGACGCCCGAGCGATCCCTTGCCCTTTTCACCATGTGAGGACACAGCAAGAAGATGGCCATCTATAAAGCAGGAGTGGCCCTCACCAGACACCGAATCTGCCAGCTCCTTGATCTTATATATATATATAAAATACATATATTTTGACTTAATAAAGTTTTATTTTTCCAAACGTACAGTTGGTTGGACCTGTTCATGCATCTTCACCAGCAGCTGGGGCATCTTCACCCTTGGTATTCCTGGTATAAATTACTTGAGCTCTGTGCTTTGAAACCAATTTGATAAGTCCTTTACTAAAGAGCTCCTGAAGGGCCACCCTGGCCAGGGAACCATGAACCTTCAGTCTCTCAGAGACCACAGCCGGGGTTATAAGTTTATAGTTGGGAATTTCCTTACAGAGTTTGTCATACATAACTTTGTCAAACAAGACTAGGTTACTGAGCTTATCCCAAACTTTGCCTTTGGACCACTTCTTTCTGGCGTTGCCCCCAGATTTGTTCACTGGATCTTTGTTTCTGGGCCGACTTTCCAGCATCTTTCTTCTTCTTTTCATCCTTGGGTGGCATCGTGAAGCTCAGAGAGCAGCGGCTGTGCTCAAAGTGGGGAACAGCCTGGGGCTGCCCTGAAAATGGGGGACAGCACCAGGTGTGGGGGTGGTAGAGCTTATATATGTATGTTGGCACCAAGAGCTGGGTGATACCATCAAGGAGGGTCATTATGCTAATGTGGATCAGGGTGGAGAACTGCCTCCTTGCCTAAGCAAAAGGGGTTTCTATTTAAGTCAGGAGGCTTTTCCTAAAAGGAAGGTGGCAGGGGGAGGAGGTGGGCGGTGCCATTTTGTACTTCGGCTTGTCTAAAGTGACGCTGGTTATGTTGCAGATCTATTACCACCCAGTCTATGGCATTCTGTTACAGCAGCTTGGATGGACTAAGAAATTGGTACCAAAAAGCAGGGGGTGCTGTAACAAATACGTAAAATTACAGAAGCAGCTTTGGAACTGGTAATAGCTAGAGGCTGGAAGAGTTTTGAGATGCACACTAGAAATGTGGGTGTTCAGGCTGATTCCCATGAGGGCTCAGAAAGAAAAGATAAGAGCTGTAGAAAAACCTCAATCTTCTTAGAGAATACCTGAGTACTTTTGAACAGAATGTTGATAGAAACATAGACAGTAAAGGTCATTCTGATGAGGTCCCAGATGGAAATAGGAAACATGTTATTGAATACTGGAGGGAATGCCATCCTTGTTATAAAGTGGTGAGGAACTCTTAATTCTGTTCATGGTCTAATGTTTTACGGAAGGTAGAATTTGCAAGCAATGAAATTGGGTATTTGAATGAGGAAATCTCTAAGCAAAGTGTTGAAGAAGTGGCCTGGCTCTTCTTGACTGCCAATAGTAAAATATGACTAGAGAGAAATGATTTAAAGACAAAATTGGTGGGGTATTTTAGGTTTTTTTTTTAAAAGATGGCTGGTAAGGGAATCTTAACCCTTGACTTGGTGTTGTCAGCACCACCCTCTCCCAAGTGAGCTAACTGGCCATCCCTATATAGGGATCCAAACCTGTGGCCTTGGTGTTATCAGCACCACACTCTCCTAAGTGAGCCACGGGCCAGCGCTTAAAGACAAAATTGTTAAGCAAAAAGGAACAAGAACTTAAAGATTTGGAAAATTATCAGCCTATCTGTTAGGCTCAGCAAGACAGTGAAAAAGGAGAGAGAGACTCAAGCCAGGCACCATTTCAGTCAAGAAGATTTATTCCACAAGCGTGGAGGGGAGACCAAATCAGATCAGATCATTTCCTGCCCCCATACAGACTAAAAATGTTTTATAAGGATTGAATTAGAGGAATGGCATTGGGTGCTCATTTTTGCATAAGAATCTGTTTTGCATAAATTCCGGTTTTTCTTGGAAAGCAAGGGGGAAGAGGGTGGACAGTTGATTAACATTGCTGTGCTGATGCTGGCCATGAGGCCTAATACTATCCATATTAGTAAGAATGAAGGCTGGCTGACTAACTCAGTTAGTTAGAGCTCAGCCTTGTAACACCGAGGTCAAGGGTTTGGATCCCCATACTGGCTAGCCACAAAATAAATAAATAAATGAATAAATAAAAAGAATGAAAATGTCTGAGAGAGAACACCAAGGTGTGGCCAAGCTCCTTTGATAAAGAGATTGGTATGTATCAGCCATCTCCATAGAAGCCAGGAGCTATTCTCCAAGACAATGCAAGAATGACCCTGAAGGCAATTCAGAAATCATCAGAGCTGCCACTCCCATCACAGGCCCGGACATGCAAACACCCAGAGCAGGTCAAATTAAAAGGGGATATGGGTGGGGGTACCACCTCTACGGTTCAGGCAGGCCAAGAAGCAGGTCCTCACCAGACACCAAATCTGCTGGTGCCTTGATCTTGGACTTCCAGTCTCCAGAACTGGGAGAAATAATTTTCTATTTTTATAAGCCACCCAGTCTATGGTATTCTGTTATAACAGCCCAAGAGCACCAAGACATAGACCAATCTCATTTAGGAACACAGACCAAGAGCTCCTAAACAAAATACTAGCTAGTAGCAGCCAGCAATATGCAACACGCAACATGGCCTGTTTGGTTTTATCACAGGAACACAAGGAAGAGTTAAAAATGAAAAAAAAAAAAATCTATTAATGTAGCTTACCATATTATCAGATTAAAAGAGAAAAACATTTATGATCAACTCAGTAAATACTGAGCTAGTTGTCAGAAAAACAACATTCAATATCTACTCATGAATTTATCCTTTTTTGTCTGTTTTTTTTTTTTTTACTGACCAGTAACGGGATCGCAACCCTCAGTGTCACGCCTGTACCGGGGACTGGCAACGGCATCGCAACCGTCGGTGTTGCGCCCACACCGCGCTCAGCCAGTGAGCAGGAACCGGTCTCCACATGGGATCCGAACCCTCGGCGGGAGCGCCGCCATGCTCCCAAGCGGCACTCTCTCCAGTGCGCCACCAGGCCGGCCCTCTATTCATGAATTTAAACAAAAACTTAGCAACAGACAATTTCTTTATCCTAGTAATATGGCAACAGAGATGGATGAGATGCTGTCCAACCCCATTTCCTCTTCCTAGGCACAGAGAAAGACCTCATTTCCCATCCTGTTTGTGGTTACTACCTAGTCTGGCCACAAACCCCTACAGCCATCCATTCTCTCTTCCACAGAGACCTTGGAAGACATGTGTTGAAGATGACAGCATCACCAGATGAAAGGCGCTTAGACCAAGGCACCACTCGAAGGGGAAAGGCCAAGAACAGCCAGCTGGCCCCCATTAGACTATGAAATGAGCAAGAATGTGAAAGAAAGTGAGCCCAGATGCCGGGTACCCTTCAAGCTTTATTAAAGAAATCTGCCGGGCTGTACTCAAAATGGAGGACAGCCCGGGGTTGCCCTGAAAATGGGGACAGCACCAGGTGTGGGGGTGGTAGAACTTATATTGGTATGTTGGTGCCAAGGGCTGGCTGATACCATCAAGGAGGGTCATTATGCTAATGTGAATCAGGGTGGAGAACTGCGTCCTTGCAGAAGCAAAAAGGGTTTCTGTTTAAGTCAGGAGGCTTCTCGTAAAGGGAAGGGGGGAGGGGAGGAGGTGGGCGGCACCATTTTGTACTCGGCTTGTCTAAAGTGGTGCTGGTTATGTTGCAGATCTATTAGAATGTTTATTTTGTTGAGCCACATTTTCATATATGCGTGGGTGTTTCTGGGTGTGCTGTTTTGTCCCATTGGTTTGTGTCTCTCTCTCTGCCAATAGAACACTGTCTTTATTGTAACAGGGCACAAATGTCTGATATCTGCAAAGGCAAGTACAAGGTCAAGACAATGACCAGGGGCCAGCCCGTGGCTCACTTGAGAGAGTGTGGTGCTGATAACACCAAGGCCCCGGGTTCGGATCCCATATAGGGATGGCCGGTTGCTCACTGGGTGAGCGTGGTGCTGACAACACCAAGTCAAGGGTTAAGATCCCCTTACCGGTCATCTTTAAAAAAAAAAAAGAAAATGACCAACACCTCCAAGAAGAAGGCAGTTTCTCATTTGCTGTCCCTGGGCTGAGTAGGTGCTCAACAGCCACTTGTGAAGCTAAAAGAGGAAGTTAGAAAGACCAAAGGAAGAAGCAGACAAGGGAAAAAGGAACACACACACCCCCTCTCCAAAGAGAGGGTCGCAGGAATGCTAAGGCTGCTCGGGTAGTGCTGTAAAGCCAGAAGGCTCAAGTCAGAGTGGCAGGAGGTAGGGAAAGAGTTTCAAGCCAGACTCCCATTCTCTCCCTCCCCCCAAAAGAGAAAATGACACAAGGCTTTGGATCTGAGCAGGAGGAACCTTGAAGCAAAAGCCGAGGCTTTGTCACTTCCCAGTTCACACCCCTAGACAATCTTCCCACCTCCAGCCCTCGAAAAAGCTGCCAAGAGCCCCAGGCAGAAAAACAGGAGTGCCAGCATGGCCCACCTCAGCAGTGATGAAGCACTGGGAAGTGACAGGATGATGTTAAAGAAAACACTATTATAGCTGAGATATTTTAAAATTCCGCCCTCGAGGCACCATCCGGTTTCTACAGCAACCCCAGCTCTGCAGGGTGTCCTGATTACCAACATGCTCACTGCACCTGCCTCGCTGGCCGAGAGGAGGCGTATTCAGGAGCTCAGAAGCTGCTGCCACCAAGGGGAACACAGAGGAAGTGCCCCAGTGTTCTGATTTCACAGTAATATCTAGAGACCCAAGTGAATATATCTGTTCAATGTGAACACCTGATGGCAGTTTTGTCCCAGACTAATAATTTTATTAAAAATATGGGCTTACATCCTATTCAAATGGGCTAACAAAGTCGTCTTTTTTATTCATTTGGCTCCTTCAAAACACAAAAAGGTAACATTCTCATTCAGTTTGGGACTGAGCAAATGAAGGCAGCTGGTTGTGTGTTTTGGTTCCATGGCTTAGACAAAGCCCCTATGGGATAAGGATGGAATTGGAGCACAGTGGCTGGCCCTGCCCTCTCACAGACATTTGCATAAGAAATGTCACAGCACATATGGTCTTCTGCACCCAGCCTGGAACAGCTTGTGACATCTTTAGGAAACCCAAACAAGTAAGAAAGGGGGAGAAATGGACACAGAGCCAAAATGACAGCTAGCCAAAGGGACAGAGCCAGAGGCAGACAGACACACAGATGCTGTCACTCTGTCACTTTGGTGCTAAGGATTCCTGACTCTGGAAAGATTCCTCCCCACATAGCCACCCTTAGCTTATTTTCCAGCCGTCATTCCACTTGGTGAGCTCAATCTATCTGGCCCAAGGAGAGTTCCCCTGGGCTTTATCCACAACAGCAGTTGTTCTAGCACACAAAGCACTGCTTGGAGGAAAGGTAGAGGGCTAGCTAAGGGGTAGGAGGACCTCTGGAGAAGCATCCTTGGGAAAACACTGACATCAGAGTTAGGAGACCGACATCAAGGCCCAACCCCTCCAGTTAGTGTAACTGACACATCATGACTACAAGGTGAATTCCACAAGGGCAGGTGTTGCTGCCAATGCCTGGTCACTGCTATGAATGGTGCTTTGCACCTAGTAGGACTTTAATGTTTGTAAAATTAAAGAGCAAATGGCCTCTGCCTTTGTGCCCTCACTTACAAAAATGGGACAGATAAGAATTGTCTCTCTCCATGAGGGGCTTTGTGGGACTCTAACAAAGTATGAACGAATGATGCTTGTTTTAAACAACTGTGGTTGGGGCTGGCCAGTTAGCTCAGCTGGTCAGAGTGTAGTGTTATGACACAAAGGTCAAGGGATCAGATCACCCTACTGGCAAGTCACCAAAAAATAAACAAATAAATAAATAAAATGTGTTGGAACACGTTAAATGCTGTGCAAATGTAAGCCAGCCAGATTGTTACCCACCCTAGCAGCTATTAGACAGGGAGCTCCAGAAGTCCAGGACTTGACCCACTCCCTCAGAGACCTTTAAGAAATAATCATAGTCAAGGGCCTTCTGGGTACCAGGTACCGTAGTCGGCACTGCTAGGCGCCTGCCCAACATCCATTCTACTATCCTTCCTTACAAACAGAACCCCAATTTTATCTGAGCAACAATGTGCTCTGTTCCTGCCTCCTTGAAGCTGGTGGTACCTGTGGGACCCCGCTGTAGTCAACCAGATAGAACTGGAAGTCATAGGGGCCTCTGGGAAAGCTCCTTAAAGGGAAGCACGCTCCACCTGCCTTGCTCTTTTGCCTTTTCTCCTTCCTCCTTGGAATGTGGATGAGGCTTGAGTATAATACAAACACCACACACATAGGATGGCAGGGAGAGGACACCCCAAGCCGCTTCCCCAGCCCTGAAATGCCTGCCTCTGAACTTCCTATTGCTCAAATAACCTCCTGGGTCAAGTCACTGAACATAATCCTAAATCATTCAATACTATCCTTAAAATACCTCGTTTCTCATAAAATCCTACAAAATAGATATTGCCAATGCCAGTTTTACACGTGAGAACATGGAAGCTTGGGGACGTGAAGGAAGTTGCACAAGGCCATGTAGCTAGAAAGCTGCAGAGCTGAGACTCAATTCCCAGACCTACCGTCTCTCATTTTTGCCATACTCCCCAAGGAAGAAGAAAGGCAGGTTTGTCTGTAAGGACCCCATAGGAGAACTTACAGGGTCTGCAGGGGCCATCTAACCAACACGCATCTACTGACTCCTGACAAGTGTGCCAGGCATGCAGGTGTGGGGGACACAAGTGAGTCACCATGGACACAGCCCACGGAGCTTATACTGTAGTAGAAGACAGAGTAAGCAAGTATATATAGGCCATGGAATGATAAGTAATATGAACAAATTAAGCAGGATAAAGGGGATAGAGGGTGCTACTTTTTATAGGAAGTCAAAGAAGTCTCTGAGGTGATGGAAAAGACCTTTAAGAAGTGATAGAAAAAAAGGAAGGGGTGGAGCGAGCCCCGTGACTGCTGGAAGTGGGGCCGAGGCCCGGGCAGAAGTGCATGTGGGCTGGCAGGAGCTGGTGTGGCTGGCATGAGGTGGCTGATAGGAACAGCAGGTGAGGTCCAAAAGGTAGGGCTGCAGCAGGATGCAGAGGCATTTGTGCTGTGCTAAATTGTGGCTTTTCCTCTGAGTGATGGGAAGTCACAGGAGGGTTTTGATTACAGATCAAGTTTATAATCTGAGATTATATTTATATAATTTATATATATATACATTTATTTATTTATTTATTTATATAATTTATTATACTTATGGGCCACTGAGCCTAGACAGGGAGGCCAGGTGTGAGGCTACTGTGAGGACCCAGGTGGAAGAGGCTGGGCGTGCACCGGGCAGTGCGTGGGAGGCACTCTGCAGGAGAGCTGACGTGGGGAACGACAGAAGGAAGACAAGCACGACCCCAAGCCTGAGGACTAGACAGTGGGAAGGAAGGAGCTGTCGCCTGAGGCAGGGGAGCCTGCAGGAGGGATAGATGTCACTCGGGGGCTGGGGGCATGGGATCGGGTGTGTGTGGTGTCAGACATGGGTAAGTGCCGTCTGTCACTCCCTCCTTCACAAAGCATGTTCTTCCTTTGACTTCCAGGCCACCAGCTCCAATTCTCCTCTCTCACCAGCCGTTCTCTCTCAATCTTCTTTGCTCCCTCACCTCTGAACAAGTCTGCAGTGTCCAAAGTCAGAAACAGCCAAGAGTGTTTTAGAAAGAGGGGAGGGGATACTCAGCTGTATCAAATGCAGCAACTGCTGGAGTAAGATGAGGATGAGAAACGACCAGGTGACGTGCAGATGATGAGGTCACGGTGACACAGAGAAGTGGAACTGATTACTCCTCAAGGAAGGAATATAAGAAAAAACATGTGCTTTCTGTAATCACCGTAGGAATAGCTCCTTCATTTAGAACAAACCATAAACAACAGCCTTTTTCTTTCCCACACCAGGAAGTTGCTAAGTATATGCTTAAACTGGGCACAACCCATTCCTAGACAGACTCAGGCTTCACAGCCCAGACTGGCTGTGGGTTTAGGGGTAGGAGGAAGGACAGACGCAGGAAAGGAGACGTCAGCACCTTCTGGAGTGAAATGCACCATCTCCCTGCCCCGGGTCATCCACACACTCATCACTATCCACTCCAACAGGACTTTTAGTACATTCCAGACAGGGCTTCACAATGGACAACATAAGGAATATTTATTATGGTTATTTTAATTAAAAAAAATAAGCTCCAAAGTCTCTGGGCAGTAAACTAGAACACGTGGAAAGCACGGGTATTAGTCACACACCTGGCTGACATGCAGCACACTTCCTTCAAGGGACAGAAGCTTTGCAGAAACTTGCACTCTATTCCACACTGCCTCCCTCTTTTCACAAATCCCTACTGAAATAAAGGGTAAACTGAGGCACACAGGTAAAGGGACTGGCCTGAGGTCAGACTGCCGGGACAGGCATATAGGAACTGGGCCCAGAAAATCTCGATAGTTTCACATGAAGTGCTACTCAGAGTACATTTCTGTGGCTACTGCCCTGTATGAGAAAAAGCCATGTCTTCTGCCAAGTGACAAGAGATGTCACACCGCTTGGCAGCAGGAAGACAGAGGCAAGGAAACCAGGCCCTGACCTGATGCCCAGCAAACAGGCCCACCCTAGCTCCATTCACTCACCACCCTCCCTACAAAGCCCAGCCCTCCTCGCGGAAAACCAGCTGCACAGCCTCGTTCACATCATTCACAACGTGGGACGCCTTCATGAGCCCGGGATGGAAGCGGAAGTCCCGATGCCCATGGAATGGAGGCTCCCAGCCCCGCTGTGCAGGCTCAGGGGGGCTGTACACACCGGTGCACACCAGGATGGAGACACAGCTACAGGCTGCTGAGCGCCGCTGCTGCTGTAGGCCACCAGCCCCCAGTTCCTTTGCCCCATCACGCTTGGCCATCTGCAGGTACTGGTGGAACAAGTTGGCTCCGTAGACATCAGACATAGGGTTATCACTGGCAGAGGCAGCCATCCCGGAAAAGGAAAGAGGAGAAAACCCAAGTTTAGTGTTGCGAAGCAAGGAGAATGGAGAACATTATGGAAGGTGAAGCTGTGAATTAGACATAGGGAAACAAGAGGGGTTAGAGCAGGTAAGGGGAAGGGTAGGCAGTGTGAAACGGAGAGGAAGCAGAGCAGAGCTCACCCCACGGCATAGAGCTTCTGGATGGGGGCGGCCCAGCCCCGCCTCTCTGCTTGCTGCCTGATCAGCTCCTCCGCATACTGGTAAGTAAGGATGCTGGGCTTGCCCATCAGGCCCTCGTATCTCAGTTCACTGCCCGTCACTTTCTGGTAAATGGTTTCCAGGCACAGCAGAAAGGTGCCGTGGCCAAACCTGCCAGAGAAGAGAGCTCAGCTGCTCAGCCGTCCCCTTCTCCAGGCTCTTCCAGGCCACCTGCCGTTCTCTAAGCAGTGCTCATGTATTTTTTTTTTTTTTTTTTTTTTTTCTTT
>NW_007726184.1:960412-968628 GCF_000696425.1 Galeopterus variegatus | reverse complement strand
GGGACCGGCAACGGGATCGCAGCCCTTGGTGATGCTCCCGCGCCTCGCTCAGCCAGTGAGCGGGAACCGGTCTGTATGTGAGATCCGAACCCTCGGCGGGAGCGCCGCCGCACTTCCCAAGCGGCGCACTATAGCAGTGCGCCACCGGGCCGGCCCAGCAGTGCTCATGTATACTGACCTTTTACTGAGGGCCCTGGTGGTGATGGAGCAAAGGTAAATTACTTCCAGTAAGAGCTTACATCTGTTGAGCACTGTTCTATCTCTGAGACAGAATAATATGTTGAACTCAGAAAAACCGTATGAGATGGTGCTGTGGGTTGAATTGTGTCCCGCAAATGTTTGTGTACTAATCTTCACTGTAACAGTGTGGAGGGTGGGAGATCCTATTACGGTAATTGAAAGGTGGGGCCTTTGAGAGGTGATTAGATTGTGAGGACTGTGCCCTTGTGAATGGACTGATCGGTTCATGGAGTAATGGGCTTGGTTCTGATGGCTTTAAAAGAAGAGTGAGAAGCTTGGTGCTCTCTTGCTCAAGCAATTTGCCATGTGATAACCTGGGTTGCTGAAGAGTTACCACAAAGAAAAAGGCCCTCACCAGATGTGTTCCTTGGACTTTGGACTGCCCAGCCTCTGAAACTGTAAGAAATAAGTTTTACTTCTTTATAAATTATCCACTTTCAGGTATTCTGTTCTAAGCAACAGAAATGGACTAATACAGACAGATGTTATTACCTTCATTTTACAAATGAGGAAACTGAGACATAGCAAGATTAAGTAATTCGCCCAAGGTGGCAGAGCTACGATTACAACCCAGGCAGTCTGACCCTAGAAACCTAAGCTTAGACTCTGCTTTAGATCTGTGGCAGACTACTGATTGCCATTCTCCCCTTCTTTGCTAGTGTCAATTTTCAGCTGAGCACATGGCCATTAGGTGTACAAAAATACGTTCCCTTGCCTCCCTTGCAGCTAGTGTGGCAAAGCTACAGGTAAACAGGCAATGAAAGCGAAGTGCTGGGCTACACTTATTAAGTATCCTAAAATTAGGGACAGTACTCTTCTCTTCCCTCCCATACTCCTTCCTGCCACCTGGAATGCTGATATAACGGCTGGAGTTTGGGCAGCCATTCTGGGTTACATAGTGAAGAGCTAAGGACTGCACAGGAGGAAAGAAGGTGCCTGTGTCTCTGACATGGCAAGAGCCCTCGACACGACACATGACAAAGAAAGAAACTTCTACCTTGTTTAAGACACTTTTGTTTTGGGTTTTCATCCTTTGTTGCCAAACCAAATTCTACCTGATACTGTGCTACATTTAAGTTATATTTCAGTATCATATAATTATATAAAGAATTTTTTTCAATTTTTAAATTACTGAACGGGGGGGTTTCGGTAATGGGCCACAATAATCAACCTCATTATATATCGACAAAATAAAATTTAAAAAAAAAAATAAATAAAATAAAATAAAAATAAATTACTGAACGAAAAATTAATCTGAAATCTGGTTTATAAACAGAAATTTGTCCCTTGCTATTCAGTTCACAGCAACATAGCAAAACCCCCCTCACGTAATGTCAGCATATTCTAGGAATAATACTTTAGAGAAGGTATCAAACCTCAGGCTATAGGAATACACTTTAAAACTGATGAGACAGAATACTCTATTCCCCTGTCTCTTTGGGCTATTGAGTTATGTGACCTGAGGCAGCACTGGGCCCTGACCCCATCTGTCGACCAATCACCCACACAGCTCCCTGCAAGTCAGGAGCAGGCTGAGAAGACTCGCGACTGGCCACACAGATCACAGATGCCCAGCAGTCCACAGCAGCTGTCAGCTGGCCTCCAGTAAGGCACTGTGAGGGCCAGAACAAGGGCTGCTTGTACCTGTGCTCAGGTCCAGAAAAGGACAGGACAAGGTCCACATGCCTGAGCAGGGAGTGTGGGCAATACTGTGTGCCTCTGAGATAGGCACTTATCCACTGGGCCTTAATTCTCTGGTCTACACAACCATCAGAATCATGCTTGCTTTTACCCATCCCTCTTTTCAGGATAAAAGGAAACAAAGAAGTGAAAGAACCCATGCTATAGGGGGCAGGCAAGGGAGCAGGAGTAGGTAAACAGTTTGTTCGATTAACAAGAAGAGCGTGTTTTGTTAAGATTATGAAAGGCAGAGGCAGTGTGTTGAAAGTCATCTCAATACATCTTCAGTGCTCAGTAATCTATAGTTTTAGTTTAATAAAATGTAAAGCGACCATTGAAAGCCCTCCCAGAAAGCCAAGTTACTGGGGCAACTACAGGGCCTGCCTAGGTGGGGTCTGACCCCTAGAGTGTCAGAGTGATGGGGAGAAACTGTATAGGACTGCCCAAGCCGCAGCTGTAAGTGGGCCATGAGGGTGAAAGGCTGGGACTGTGTTTCCTCACCTGGGCATCTTGGCCTCAGCCATCCAAAGGAGATCCATGTTGCTCGCCAGGACAGGGAGATGAGGATAGGGGGCTGCTGCCAGACCAGTCCCAGGGTTCCCATTGCTGAGGAGGACATCCATGATCAGCTGCAGGCTTGTCTCCCAGCGGACTGGCTCCCCAAGGAGAAGCACCCCTTTAAGAGCAAAGGCATGGAGTGAGGGCTGCAGGGCACTCAGCCTGCCCTTTGTGGTGGACGGGCAGGCAGAAGGCCCTCAGACCAGCTGAGGCCAGCTGCTGCTCCCCACCCACAGGCTCTTCACCCACCATGCACTCATCCGGTCAAGGGTGCGGCTCCCTAAACCAGCCTTGAAAGAGCCACCACCCACTTGCCCTGGGTGAGCAAAGCCCAGGTCCCAGGAGGCAGCTTCCGAGGGCTACCATTTGAACTTGTGTCCACTGGCACTTCACAGAAGAGGGTAAAAAATAAAGGCTGCACACCTTAGCGCTGGCTCCTCCTGTGGACAGAGGCTCTACCCACCACACCTTTCCCACATGCACTCAGCCACTTCTCTCTGAGCCCCAGGAGCCAGTATGGCCTCTTGACCTAACGGCCAAGAGAGAGGGACATGGAAGGATAGAGTCCTGAGCTCCAATTCTGACTGACAATTTTCCTGTACAATTGTGGGCAAGTGACTCAACTTCTCCAAGCCTCAGTTTCCTCAGCTATGTAACAGCAACACCTACTTAGAGTGTTGTGAGAATAGAAATGAGGTTTAATAAGTGAACACCTAACCCAGTGCTGGACACACAGGAAGCACTTAACAAATGACAGAGGCTGGTACCAGCCACAAGACCAGTGAATTGAACCAGACCACTGGTTCTCAATGGGGCAGTACCGCCCCCTAAGGACGTGTTTCAGAAATTGCAGAATATATTTTAATTGTCACAATGACTGACACTTGGCAGGTGACGGTTGTGGGAAGGGCCAGGGATACTCGATGCTCAGGACAGTCCTGCATTATCAAAAACTGTCCCTCATCCTAATAACATGTGAATGTCTCTCCTGACATTCATGTAAGTGTTTATAATTACTTGAGCCAATTCCATTTCACATATAATCACAAAGTATTTTTTGTACAGTTTTAACAAAAACTGATTTTTCCAAAAATAAAACTATAACGTAAGTCAAGAGAAGATTGTACTTTGTTTTTTCCAACATCATCAAGAGTTGTTCCCTATTTCGGAAAATCTTTTCACCCATGGCAAGGCTGCCCCTAATTTCTGAGTCACCAATAAAATGCATCACACCACACCTATAACACACACGGGTCTGCATCTGTGGCTGTAACAATCACAGTGACTCTGTGTTCCATGTAATCGCTTTTCTTCTTGGATAATTAGTACGTATTGAAACACATTACTATCCTCTTTCTAAAAATGTTCCTTTTTATTTATTTCCCCCTATTACAGTGAGGGCTTTATACTTAGCTAATTAATATATGCATATAGAAAAGTGATATTATCTATGAATTTCATTTCAAGACAGTAAAGGGGATATTATTTTTGTTATATGAGGGGAGAATTGGGTTTATCAGAGTTGAGAAACACTGGTCTAGATTGCCTCTAGGTACCTTCCCCTCCTACGATTCTCTAAGCTTATGGTTTTTCTGGAATAATAAGGTGAGTGACATGGAAGGAAAGATTAACAACAAATGTCTCAGAGGCAGAGAAAGGCAGATCAAGAGCAGGACCCTGCGTACTCACGCGGCGTACTCATGCCGAGGCCATGCTCGCCACTCTCCCAGGCTGCAGGCACACGAAAACAGCCCGAGGGCGTGAAAGGAGACCAAAAACAAAAGACCCCACACCCAAGAAGAGGACCTCTTTTACCTTCAATGGCTGTGAAGTCATTCCTCGGCAGGGGCTGCCAAGAGACAAAGAAGAGGTCCATCAATGTGACAGTCACTCTCCACTCTTGGAGAATCACACACCGTCTCCCAGAGTGGCTGGCAGGAAAGACACATTCCACACACATCAGAGACAGTCTCAGGGTCCAGCCCAAGCCAAGGAAAAGCTGGACAGGACTGAGGAAGAAGATTCGCAAAGAAAGGGTAAAAGAGAGCGATCGGGTTGGTCACAGAACTGGCTGATGAATACCACATGTGAAGGCCAGCCAGGAGGAAGGGCGGTCAGCTGTCTTTCTCCGGAGAGGACAGGACGCAAGGTACAGGCAAGCAAGAGTCTCTAGAATGAGGCAGCTAAAGGTGAGGGTGAGCCTCGGAGGAAAAGGAGGCTGTCGGAGCAAGGTGGACCGTTTCTCTGTCACTTCAGAGCAGCAGTCTTCATTTTACTGGCCTTGTGCGTCTGTGCCCTTGCCAGGCCATGGTAGACCTGGCTCTGCCACCAATCAGCTATGTGACCTGGGGTAAATCACTTCCCCTGTGTGGGGCTCAGCTTCTGAGCTATCCTGAGATCTCCGACTCTGGCTCTCCACAGAATCCGCGTGGTTCAAGGAGGAAGCTCTCAAGGGAGGGAGCACTCCATCCACTTGAAAAGCTCTGGAGGGAAAAGGACTTGAGCTACGTAAATAAATAAAAGTAAGCTGTCTGTTTACAACTGCTTTTCAACAAATCTTGAGGGTGGTCTGGCTTACAATATCAGCTGGGGGATATATACACATAAAGTTCACATGAGGAAGAGGCAGGCCGAGGGGCACCAAGAGACAGGCAGCTGTACTGTACATGATCAATGAGAGGCCCAGAACTGCTGACCAGAAGAGGGAAGAAATCAAGCCAGAGGTCTGAACAAACCAAACCCAAAAGGCATACGTGCGGATCCACACAACTGCCAGTGTCACTTTTTACAAGCCAGCTGCTTCTCTCAAGGGCAACTCTGTACCACACCTCAGCATAAAGCAGCAGCAGTGACTAATTTAACAAAGGTTAATGATTCTCCCAAGCAACACTGGGAAAGCCAGCTAGTCAAACACAAAACTATTGGAGGAGATGCCGGGGCTCTGAAAGGGGTTTCCGGCTAATTACAAACCATGCAGAAAGGACAGGGATTGGAGTCTGTTGCTCCTCTGGGCCATTCTTACGTACCCAGGGAACAAAACCCTTGGCCAGACATGACTGTGCGACAATGAAGCACTGCAGAAGCAGGGACAAGATGCAGCTCTGAGCAGGAGGGTCACGAGCTTAGGGAGTGGAATCAACGCAGGAACAGGAGGCCAGACTGAGCACTGCGAGCCCAGGAGCGATGCAGAAGGGCACACCCCAACCTGTGCTCCCCATTACCGTGTTCTTTGGCCGCCGCTCAAGGTCCACCATGTCAAGCACAGGGAAGGCCGTCCGCAGCTCATCCACAGTAACCACATTCTGGAAGCCCAGTCTGGAGCAACGTCAGGGAAGCAAAGCTGGATAGTTCTGGGGAAGGTGCTCTTCTGAATGCTTTTTCTGAAGGTGCTTTTCTCAGATCACAAGTGAGGAGAACTAGACCCACTCCTGAGGGAACCAAGCAGAGCCGCAAGGGTGGCACACACCCTGCAGGTGCTGGCAGGCAGGCTGTGATCACACAGGCAGAGTGAGACGAGCAACTCCAGGCAGCACATCTGCAGTCACTGGGCACATTCTGCATGCCAGGTCCTATGCCAGGCACTGGCCAGGGTGCAAAGGCTTATAAGACACTGTCCTCAAGGAGCTTACAACATGCTCAGAGCCCACCAAAACCAGTGCTGCCATTAAGTGCTGATTTCAGAAGAGACTCCTCAGGGCAGACAGTAATGGAGAAGTTAGACTGGAACTAAAATCTTGAAGGAGGAACCCAATTCATCAAGGAAGGGGCGGCCATAGAGGGGACAAGCAGCTCCAGCCTTGTCTCCTCTGAGACCTGCCTCCACTTTTCTGTCCTCAATTCCAACTTTCAGTCTGGTTTTTTTTTTTTTTTTTTTTTTAAAGATGACCGGTAAGGGGATCTCAACCCTTGACTTGGTGTTGTCAGCACCACGCTCAGCCAGTGAGCAAACCTGCCATCCCTATACAGGATCCGAACCTGTGGCCTTGGTGTTATCAGCACCACACTCTACCGAGTGAGCCATGGGCCAGCCTCCAACTTTCAGTCTGAACTGGACATGGTTTCAGGTTACTCTCAAAATGAACTTCCTAAAAATGATGATTCCACGATGTCACCCCATCAGCATCAAAGTCTGCACTGACTCCCCACTGCCCTGAGAAGTTCCCACTCCTTGAGTTTACTTCCAAGGTCTCCCACCCCTGGCACCTCCCTTCCTGTTCTTTTCCCATTCTATTTCATTCCAACCTCCTACCTCCCCTGCCTGGGAAACCTTAACCATCTCCTGGGGCACAGCTCCACAATGCTCTATGAAGCCACAGACAATTCCTGCCCCAGGGTCATTCCCCTCTCATCAACACCTGTGACACTGAGAACCTACACTGTGTCTAGCCCCCAATCACATGCCATCCTAAACATTCCTTTACTGCTCACAGGTGTGCTGTTCTCGCCTCCTCACGTATGAACCCCTTGATTGAGCCCCCACGCCTTTAGAACATGCAGCACAGTGCTGGGACCCAGGAAGTACTCAGCACAAGTGAATAAGCTGCTTGAGAGCAGGGACCCAGTCTTCCGCCTGCTGAGTGTGCACACACCCAAAAGGCTGAGTTCACTGTGGATGCTTTGTTAATACTAGCTGATGAGCTGACTGAGCGCCCCAAGGAAGAGGGTAGACCAGTGGTTCCCAAACCCAGTTACAGAATCACCTACATAGGTGTTATTAAAAAAAAAAAAAAACAACAGATTCCTGAGTTTTACCCTATACCTAGTGAATAAAGACTCTCCAGGGGTAAAGCCCCAGAGTCTATAGTATAAGTTCCCCAGAAGATTCTGATGCACTGGCATATAGACTGGCTTGTGGAAGCCACCTTGCACAAAGACTGATGTGCTTGTGTGCTGTCCTCCCTCCACTGAGAGCCCACCATGGTCCCACGCACCCCTGGCACCCTGTGCCCAGCACTTCTCACTATGGTCCCCACTCAGCCAAGGGGGAAAGGCCTCAGTCCTGCCCGTTCCTCCTCAGCCAGAGTAAGATGACCAGAAGGATACGCTCGGGCATTCTCCACCAGGGGCCCCTGCCCAGACACTAGCATCCGCTTCCCGTGGTACTGAGAGAAGAGCTTCATGGGGCTGTGAGAGAGAATAACCTGGTCCGGATCCACCTGTAGGGACAGCCAAGAGACAGAGGGGAGCAGAAGAAGACACAGCAGTTGAGGGAGAATAATGGGAAGGTAGGTGGCAGGTTCTTACACCTAGGGAAGGAAAAAAACCCAGAAAAATAAGGAAGAAAAAAAGCCCTTTCTAGCACCCAACACTTCTAAAACTTATTCAAACTTGTGTGAGAAGAACCTATCTAGGGCCGGCCGGTTTACTTTCTTGGTTCCAAAGACTCTTTCCAAAACACTAAATTCACCTTTAACATACAAGAACGTGTCACCGCTGGGATACAGTGTGGAACTCTAAGTGGGTACGAGGGACTGCTTTTGGAAATCAGCATTCATTTGGGTGTATACATCTTATTTATGAAAAACAAGGGCTATTACTTCAGAGTCTGGTATGTGGAGTTTTAGAGAAATGCAGCTCTTGCTTTCTGGGGGCTAATAATCCAAAAGACAACACCTTGAAGCCCAGAAGAAAAGGATGCAAAGACAGTAAACTAAAAATACATGGGCAGGATTTTTGTGCTCAACCGTGCATATACACACACACACACACACATATATATATATATATATATATATATA
>NW_007726184.1:951335-960010 GCF_000696425.1 Galeopterus variegatus | reverse complement strand
TATATATATATATATATATATATACTAAAAATTTTTTTTTTAAAAAATTAGGAGCTGGCTGGTTAGCTCAGTTGATTAGAGCATGGTGCTGATAACACTAAGGTCCAGGGTTCTATCCCTTTCAGTCCAGCCATCAAAACAACAAACAAACAAAAAACCAATACTGATGAGGCTCTACTCATGAAGCTAGGTTGGAACTTCAAGCTACTTTTTATGCAGGGCTGAATGATTCCCACTGACCCAATTGGCCATAACCTATGGCTTGTCAATACTGTACCCCAATCCAGGGAAAGGTATTTAGAGCTGGAGTGAGTGGGGGTTCCTTTAGGAACCAGGTACTGGGGTTTCTAGGCCTCTGACTGCCTCCTTACCTTGCACCCCAGCAGGGCTGACAGCTCCTGGGCTTTGCTGTGTTGTAAGATGTTCCCAGCATTTGTGACAAAAACCACGGGCACCCGCAGCTGTCCCTGGGAGTTCACCAGCCTGCGGAATGCTTCCAGGGCAGCAGGGATCACTCTGTGGCCCCGCACCAGCACGCCATCGATGTCCAACAGGAAGCCGAAGGTGGGCAGGTTCTACACAGGGAATAAGAGAGGAGAATGACCACTGCACACGTCGTCAAGAGGCAGAAGAGGAGGAAGGAAAAAGAAACAACCCTTACAAGCCGAGGCTCAACATCATCCTCAAGTCACCCGGGGCCCTGGAAAAACTATGTCAGAAAGAACAATTTAAATGAAGGCATGTGATTTCTGATAGGGCAAATCCAACTTTGTTAGAACAAAGAATTACTCCTTTTTCATGCTTTTTAAAGCATATAACTATTTTCTTTAAGTCTTTTTTGCATAATTAATATAAAGCAATTTTTAAACTGAAAAATAGAGAAATTCAAAGAAAACATAATCCCAGCACTTTAACATAACCAAGTAATACTTCCTTTCTGTCTTTTCCCCCCATTCTTATATCTGTCTTGTAACTACAACTACACTTTATATATGCAACTTTGTATCTTGTTCTTTTTACTTGACACATCATAAACATTTTTACTGGCTGCAATAGCCTTTATAATCATCTTTTAAGATTTTGTTTCATTATAACAACACATGCAAAGTTAAAAACAACAACAAAAAACCTCAACTGCTATAGATGACATGAGAAATGTTTTATAACTTTCTTGCCTCCTTCTTCTATGTAGTCCCATTTTCTCTCTTGCATACTTTCCAGAAACCTTTTAAGGATACACAGTATATACATCTTTTATATTTTAGCTACACACACACAAACAGAACCATGTTGTACTTCTTCCATCTTAATTTTTTTAGTTGGTATCTCTTGGCTGTCCTTCCATATCAATACATGCAGCTCTACCTCCTAAACATTTATGGTTACATAATATTCTGAGTGAATAATCCACTAACATTATGTTTCCCCTATTTGAGGCATTTAAGTTTTTCCACATTTTTACTGTGACAAATAATGCTATACAAAACCTCTTCATGAATGCTGATTTTCTTTATATTAGGGATATTTCCTTATGCCAAATTCTTAAAAGTAGGTTTAAGAAGTCAAAGAGTGCAAACACTGAAATTACACAACACCTACGAACTGTTTTCCAAAAACGTGTATCAATGTATATGGCCACTGGCAACATATTCTACCCTTACAATACTGATTTTCACATGTAACAGTTTGTCAAAGGTTAAAAAAAATGGTAACTCATCTCAATCTGCATTTCCTGGATTCATAAAGTTGAACACTAGCTTTTTTTTTTTTTAAAAAAAGATGACCGGTAAGGGGATCTTAACCCTTGACTTGGTGTTGTCAGCACCACGCTCACCCAGTGAGCGAAACGGCCATTCCTATATGGGATCCGAACCCGTGGCCTTGGTGTTATCAGCACCACACTCTCCCGAGTGAGCCACGGGCCGGCCCTGAACACTAGCTTTTTAAAAATTTCATTGCATTTTCTTATTTTATGAACTGCCTATTAAAAAAAATACAAGATGTTTTTTAATTGTCAAAAAAATCTAACCTAATCTGTTTGCTGTTTTTGTTTTATTGGTGCCAACTAGGCTAAGCGTTCTTACTATATACACCTACTCTATGCACAGGGCTCTGTCTGCAAAGAACAACCCAAAACACAGATAAACAGCACTTCAGCCCCTCCTTTCTTTTTTCTTTTTTTTTTTTTTGGGCAGCCAGTGGCTGCATGGATCCGAACCCTTGACCTTGGTATTACAAGGCTGCACTCTAATCAACTCAGATAACCAGCCAGCCCTCCAGTCCCTTGTTTCTTAGCTGGGGTGACAGAGCAAGCACTCTAGAAAACAAACCCACTAAAACTGCAGCATTTTTTTTTTTCCTTTTTTTTTGTCTTTTTTCGTGACCGGCAACAGATCGCAACCCTCAGTGTCACGCCCGTACCAGACCGGACCGGCAACGGGATCGCAACCCTTGGTGTTGCGCCCACACCTCGCTCAGCCAGTGAGCGGGAACCGGTCTGTATGTGGGATCCGAACCCTCGGCGGGAGCGCCGCCGCACTCCCAAGCGGCGCACTGTAGCAGTGCGCCACTGGGCGGCCCCAAACTGCAGCATTTTCATAAGTGCAAATTCTAAGTATTTAAGTACCAATGAAATAAGCAGAATTAAACAGAGGTAGTCTCTTGGAAGATAATTTTTCTTTTCCTTTTTGTCTTTTTTCATGACCGGCAACGGGATCGCAACCCTCGGTGTTGCGCCCGCACCGCACCCAACCAGTGAGCGGACCAGTCTCTATATGGGATCCGAACCCTCGGCGGGAGCGCCGCCACGCTCCCAAGCGCCGCACTCTACCGAGTGCGCCACCGGGCCGGCCCTTGGAAGAGAATTTTAAGCTAGGTGATGAATGGGTCAAATATGTACATTTAGCAAAACTCCTGAGAGCCCAACTGGCACCAGACTAGACAAGCAGGAAAGACGTGATCCCTGTGACACAGTCCAATGGACAAAAGTAAAAAGTGGCCACAAGACGGTCTACACTGAGCACTACACTAAGAAATAAGGGAACCTGGGGGCTTATGAGAGCCTGTACCAGGGGTACCTAACCTATAGGGGAGGGGAAGATTGGCTATCACGGGTCTCCCAAGACCAATTTAAGGAATTTGAAACAGGAAAGTGGCATCATCAGATCTGTAGTATAAAAAAATTGTAGCTGCAGAGAGAAAAATGGATTGAATAGACCTGAAGGGAGTCAAGTTGAAAGAGACCAGCCAGGACCAACTGCAATCCAAGACAGAGAGAATGGTGGCTTTAACCCTAGTTAAAGAAAGGGACAGATCATAATTATGAGGCAGAACAGCCAGGAACTGGTAACCATTAAGATGCAGAAAAGGAGGGACAAAGGAGACAGAGACTCTTACGACTTTTTGGGGGGGGGTTGGGAACCTGGGAGGATAGATGCTGGTATCATTCACGGAACCAAGGGGTACAGGAGGAGCAGCAGGTGGGAGGCTGGGGCGAGGACAAAAGTCCCACTTCAGATAGTTGGATATCAGCACTATATAGAAGATACTGCAGATGAAAATTTGGAAGGTCTGTGCTCTCAAAGAACCAGAAAGAAAGAAGAGACGCCAGCTAAAAACAAGGAGCAGCAGACAGTGTGAGGAGGAAAATCAAGAGGGTGTGGGGTCAGGGAAGCTGAGGGAAGAATTTCTGGGTCAAGTAAAACAGGAACTGGAGGGACTATAAAGTGAGGATCCCATCTCCGCTCCACCAGGCAACTTGTGTGCAGCCGCCCAGGCTTAGACAATGACAGCTATGGCACCAAGTTGGAGGTGGCAGGGACACTGGAAAAGAAGGAAGCAATTCAAACCAATGAGAAAACAGCGCGAGGGAGAAACTCACCAAGCCCCACAAGCCACGAAGGAAATGCCTAAACAAAGAACGCCTCTGACTCTGGACTCAAAGGCTGATCCTGCTGTACCCAGACCAGTAAGACTGTACTGGGCACTGAGCTAGACATATAACAAAGGTACTTTTATGTATTCATTGTACCAACTGTGGTGGTGCTACAGGCTAGTGTCAGAATCCTGTCGACATCGACAATTGTAGCACTTTTTTTTTTTTTTGTCTTTTTCGTGACCGGTAAGGGGATTGCAACCCTTGGTGTGGTGTCGCCCACACTGCACTCAGCCAGCGAGCACACCAGCCATCCCTACATAGGATCCAAACCCGCGGCGGGAGTGTCGCTGCGCTCCCAGCGCTGCACTCTCCCGAGTGCGCCACGGGCTTGGCCCCAATTATAGCACTTTTAATCCTGTTCATGATGCCAATTGTAAAGCTACACGACTACTCCAGTTGTCGGGATCTTTTACCCGCCCATAATCCTGCACCGACTGGGCCAATTGTCGAGCTAGAGCTGGGTCTGGAGCTCACAGAGACCCCTCAAGCCCGTTGTCCAGACTGGGTCACAAACCCTTCATATGCCAGGCTGGGTCACCAGACCCCACACACAACAGGCTGGGTCACCAGACCCCTCATACACAGGTCTATGAGCTAGGTAACTGGCAAACAAGTCCTTGGAAGCCGCAGGTTGGAAAGCATGGCTACTCTTGCAGCGGTGGCCGCCCAAGGCACTAAACTCCAGCCAAGATGGCAGCACCCGGCAGGCACACTAACTCCACCCACACACAACCTGCCCACAGAGAATGCTGCACCACCCCCAACCTGCCCCAAGACGAGGGGGGCTGATTAAATTATTCTACTTTCCCAACACCGACACTTTGGGGAAGTGTATAATCTCCAAATGGCATTATGTACCTAGCAAAATGTGCTAGCTCACATGTGGTATTCAATATACAGCCACTGAAAAATCTGCTTGGACAAATAAGAAACTAACTTCAGAAAGAACTAGTTAAGGGCCGGCCCGGTGGCGCACTAGAGAGTGCGCCGCTTGGGAAGCGCGTCGGCGCTCCTGCCGAGGGTTCGGATCCCATGTGGAGACCGGTTCCCGCTCGCTGGCTGAGTGCGGTGCGGGCGCGACATTGAGGGTTGCGATCCCATTACCGGTCAGTAAAAAAGACAAAAAGGAAAAAAAAAAAAAAAAGAAAGAACTAGTTAAGGGTCACCCAGTTCACGAGTGCTAGGTTCAGGATTCAGCCTCAAACTGAGCCAGCAACAAAGTCAGAGCTCCTTCAGCTGCTCACTCAGCAGCATTTCAGAGCAAGCAGAGGCCCCAGGAGGTACCGCGTCCTCTTTATCAGGAACACACTGCTTCCCCCACCTCCTTCCAGCCCCCAGCTAGGAGTTCCAGTTCTCTGTACTCATGCACTCGTGTACCCAATGACCCTTGAGGATCCCTGGAGGCCCTCCCTATTCCTCAACAGATCCCATTAAAATGGGGTCCAAACCTACGGACATGAATAGATTTCACGGTAGCCATAAACCCCTTAACACTCTATGTGCATTTTTCCTGTGGAAAGGAACCATCGTTCTTTTTAGATCTCATCATCTTATCCTTCTCAGAGAGAATCATTATCCAGGTCTGAAGGGATAACGGAATATGGGACGCTCTTATACCTCGCGGGTGCGCAACAGAGGTTGGCTGAATGTTGAATGACCCGGAGGATGAATGGTTAGGGAGAAACAGGGCAGACCTCTCCTTTCCCACCACCCTATCCCCTATCTGGGGACATTGAGATTTTTCCATATTTTTGCTATGACAAACAATGCTATAACGAACCTCTTCATGAATACTGATTTTCCTGATATTGATGACTCTTAGAAGATAAGCCCCTGGGGCCGGCCCGGTGGCACACTGCTATAGTGCGCCGCTTGGGAAGCGCGGTGGCACTCCTGCCGAGGGTTCGGATCCCACATACAGACCGGCCGCTCACTGGCTGAGCGAGGGGCGGGAGCGACGCCAAGGGTTGCGATCCCATGGCCGGTCCTGGTCCGGTATGGGCGCGACACTGAGGGTTGCGATCCGTTGCCGGTCACGAAAAAAGACAAAAAAAAAAAAAAGAAGATAAGCCCCTGAAGGTAACGACTGTCATTCCAGCACACAGTGCACCTTCTTTTTGTACTATTATGGACACAGCGCATAAGTATTTGCTTATAATTTCAACACAATCAGGGAAATTTCAAAAGGCCTGGATTTTAAGTGATATTACAAAATTACTAATGTCAGGTATGATAATGGCATTGTAATTATGTTCAAAATTTCCTTATTTTCTTAGAAATAAGCATCCATAGCCCCTTCTACTTAGAACAAGAAGGCTTTCAGACTATTCAGCAGCATCCTAAGGCTCCCTCCTCTATCACGAGCCCTCCTTCCCCATCCCTCGGAAAGTACACAGAGAACCAAGCACCCAGCAACATAAAAGGTGAAGGCGTGCATCAACTGTAACAAGCACATCACTAAAGCAAGATGTTGATAACAGTGTGGGGGCAGTATAAGGGAACTCTCTGTACTGTCTGCTCGGTTCTTCCGTAAACCTAAACTGTTCTAAAAAGTAAAGTCTATTGAGTCTGGAGGCAACAAGCAGAAATGGCACCTCACAAGGGGAAGGAAAAGAAGGAAGGACAAGTTATCAGCCTTGGATCTCAGGTGGCCAAAGGACAGAATGTATTTGGTGTCTCCCACATCTTTGCATCCTTCAGTGATACCTTTGTCCACGTCACTTATCTTTCTGGCAAGGAGACCATCTGCCATGTGACTGGTGGGATGAAGGTGAAGGCAGACCAAGATGAATCCTCACCATATGCTGCCATGCTGCCTGCCCAGGGTGTGGCCCAGAGGTGCGAGGAGCTGGGCATCACTGCCCTACACATCAAACTCCGGGCCACAGGAGGAAAGACCCCTGGACCTCAGAGCCTCCACGCACTCAGGAATGAAGATTGGGCAAATGGAGGATGTCACCCCCATCCACTCTGACAGAACCTGAAGGAAGAGGGTCGCCATGGTTGCCATCTGTGAACAGGACTCAAATTATTGTTTTCTGTTAATGAATAGCCTTCGTGTGTAAAAAAAAGTAAAGTCTATTAATTTTTTAAGTGAAGGTCCCCAGAAAAAAGGAGAAAGGAACAGATTTTTTTCTTTTCACTTTATCCTCTTCTGTACCTGTATTGATTTTTCTTCTGTATTACTTGATTTTTTTCTAACTACTCTTGGATATTAGGCCAGATCCTCTACTTAAAGTTCATTTTTGTAGCAATGATTAGATGTGTGGGATTTTAATATCAGTTTGAAATGAAGAGACCACTAAGATGTTCCTTTGTGTTTCTGCTTCTTACCTAGAATTGGTTTGGTGTGGTTTCAACAGCAGGAATGATCATTACAACTCCACTATTTACTACAACTACTTCCACACTTGAGAGAACTTACTATATGCCAGTCACTACACAGAGAACCCTACATAAACCATCTTACCTATTCTCACAAAAACACTGTATGGTAAGCAATATCCCCATTACATAGATGGGGAAACTGAAGCTTAGAAAGCTAAGTAAGTTGCTTTAAGTCAAACAGCTAATAAACAGTGCAAGCAGGATTCACTTCTAAAGCAAGTACTCTTACAAGGTCAAGGGTTCGTATCCCCTTACCAGTCAGCCGGTAGGTAAGTAAGTAAAGTCAGTAAGTAAATAAGTCAATAAATAAGTAAAAGTTAGTACTCTTAAACTCTATGCTATACTACATCCCTTTCTTCCCTTTTTCTACTCGATCAGAAAATCACTTTGAGATATCTCAGGACCTGCAAAGACACTAGAGCCAATACAATCGTTACAAATAACTGCAATATTTCTTCATATTTATATCATTACAATTTACAAAGTCCTTTTATAAATATATTCTCATTACATGCTTTCAGCTTGGCCACCTCTAGCTCTGTAACACTGGCCGAGTCACTTAACTTCTTTGCTGCTCCATATGTAAAATAACAACAGCACAGCTGTGAAGAGCATGGACTCTAGCACCAGACTACCTGAGCTCCCGATTCTGCCACTTACCAGCTGTGTGCCCATGGGCAAGTTGCTTAACCTCTCTGTGCCTCAGTTCCTCCATCTGTAAAATGGGAATAATAATAATAGTACTTACCCAGAGTTATGAACATTATAGGAATTAATAATTGCAAGGTACTTAGAATAGTTCCTGGCACAAAGTAAGCACTAGGTGGTCTTTTAAAATAATTTACTAATTAAAAATACATTAAAAAGCTACTGCGAAGGCACTGTGTGAATGTGAAATATTATCATTATGACAGACAGAAATTGTGGATTGAGAAGACAAAGTAATTCCCCTTTAAAGAAAAGGCAAATGGCCCAAGGGAAAGTGAGGGCTGCGGACCGGAGGAGCCTGGCGGGCGTCCTGGCACGGTCTCCACCAGCTGTCCGAGCTGGAGAAGGCGCTTTTCCCCTTGCCTGCGGCTCCGGCTTCCTAACACCGGGGTCGTGCCGGCCGCAGCACCGAGCGGGGACGCCGCGCCGGCCCTCGTCCTGTCGTCCTGTCGCCCCCGCCCCGGAGCGGCTGCCGGGCGGGACCCCGGGCCTCTCTCGGACCTAGCGGAAAGTCATCAGCAACATGTTCCCATCTGAAAATCAAAGAGGACGAGCAGGGATCACACCCTGGCCGGAAACCCAGGAGAGGAGCCCGCTGAGGAGCCGCGGGCCCACGCGCAGCCACGGAGGCGCCGAGCACGCA
>NW_007726184.1:907394-951321 GCF_000696425.1 Galeopterus variegatus | reverse complement strand
CCATCGGCCGCCGCGCGTGCGCGCCCTGCGGGACCGCGCGCAGCCAGTGGGCGGCCGGGCGCGCGAGGCATCTCGGGAGTTGTAGTCCCGCGCGGGCCGGGGATTCCCGGAGCGCTGCCCCGCGGGCCGAAGGGGCTCGGCGGCGGCGCAGAGGCGCAAGGCCCCGACACCTCGTAGTCCGAGAGCCGGGGTGAGCAGGCCGGTGCGCGCGGTTGGCACGGCCTCGGTGGGCGGGCACCTGAACTGTCTCTGCGTACCTGCAGGGACGTCCTGGGACGTGCGCTGCGGCTGCCTGTAACCTCAGTGACTGTGCAGGCGAGGGGCTGTGTGCAGGGAACCTGAGCTCGATTTCACGGCGAGTCTGCGGAAGCAGAACTTTTCTTTCGATGGCGAGGTCCCCTGAGGCCAATCAGAGTGCTCCTCGGGTGCCGGTTATTCTCTTTCAATGAGTATTCGCGGGAGTCCTTCCGACGGCCTCTGTGCTAACGCCTGGGGGGACCAAATCCGAGAAATAACACCCCCAGACCCACACTTTGTAAGGAGGTTGAGACAGGACTATAATACAAGGTAGAAAATAACTGTCCCAATGCAGCAAACACTGAGCACAGCTGAGTGCTCGCACTGAGCCAGCTCCCGGGCTGGATACAGAAAGGAATGAGGAAAGAATGAACTTAGGTAATTGAGAGTTGAGAGGAAGGAGAATACTTCCTTGAAGGCTCTGAACAGAGCTGGGTCTGGCAGTTCCTGGCCATGAGGGGGAGATTCTGCTGCAGGAAGGGGAAGTTTCATTTCCCACCACTTGGAATGTGTAGGATCCCCCTTCCAGACCCTTTAACCTGTTTCTGAATATAGTTATGCTAACAGTGGGCGAGCCCACAATTACCCCCTTCCAGACCCTTTAACCTGTTTCTGAATATAGCTATGCTAACAGTGGGCGAGCCCACAATTATTTAGCACTGGAAGGGAGTTGGAGGTCAGCTTGGGACTCTGCTAACTCGGAAGTTAGCAATACCCATTGGTCCTCAGCTTTTTTTTTTTTTTTTTCCTTTTTGTCTTTTTTACTGACCGGCAACGGGATCGCAACCCTCGGTGTTGCCCCCGTACTGCGCTCAGCCAGTGAGCGGGAACCGGTCTCCACATGGGATCCGAACCCTCGGCAGGAGCGCTGCTGCACTCCCAAGCGGCACACTCTCCAGTGCACCACCGGGCCGGCCCTGGTCCTCAGCTTTGAAGGCAAAGATCTAAGTCAGTTCAACCACACAGTTGATCAGGATCTGGAAGACTGACTTACATTAGCCAACCCACAATAGCCCAACACATAAACCCTGCCAGAGAACATAGCTTTTCAGGATTGAGATATTCTTAATGTCTTTTCCTGCTATCGAACTACCTAGAAATTGACTTAGTAATTAGAAGTTTTCTTGATTTGGTGGTTTTAAAATATGTCCACAATTTCTTGACAACCCTGTCTTCAAAAGGTAGAATCTAATTCCTCTCCTGTTGAGTGGGACCTGGACTTGACTCACTGTTAATGAATAAAATGGGGGTTGGGGAGTGGAGAGTGACAGTATGTGATTTCCTAGGCTAGGTCATGAAAGACACTGTGGCTTCCACCTTGCCCTCATTTGGATTAGTCCTTCTAGGAAAGCCAAATGTCATGCTGTGAGGACCCTCAAACAACCCTATAGAGAGGCCCATGTGAGGATCTAGGCCTCCTACCAATGGTCATGTGGGAGAACCATCTTGGAGGCAGATCCTAAAGCCCTGCAGACACCCTGACCAAAACCTCATGAATGACCCCAAGACAGAACCACCCAGCTAAGTCACTCCTGAATTACTAACCCTCAGAAACTGGGAGATAATGAATGTTTGTTGTTTTGAGCCTTTAAATTTTGAGGTAATTCATTACAAAGCAAAACTAATATACCAGGTGACCAGGACTGTGTTGCATTCAGTGCTATTTCACTCTCAGGGGTTCTCAGCCTAGGTCAGGTGGGGTCCCTATCCAGGTCTGCCTTGCTTTCAGTCTCTGCAGCTGTGGACTGAATGTCATGAAACAGTACCCATCCCTGTAAGGAATAAGAAATGGGTTTTTTTTGTTGGTGTTGCTTTTGTTTTGTTTTTTTCCAGGAAAGATGACAGAACAGAAGGTGCATTCTGGGAGGTTCCAATCTGATGATAGTATCAAATGCTCTGTGTGTGTGTAGATACTGGTAAGTCTTCATTAGATTCTCTGTTCTTAAACCAGAGAAGGATAAGAACCATCCTCTGAGAAGAAATCTAATGGACAATCCTCGCCCTGTTAGAGTTCACACCTCCAGGCACAAGGATGCTCCTTTCTGTTATGTACCGTTCCAGGTGTCCTCCCGCCCTCCCATCTGCTCTAAGCACTTACTCCACCACCTCTTCGGCAGGTGAACAGACACTAGCAAATTCAGGCTCTATGATTTAAATCGTAGGCAGACCCTTGCCTTTCTGTTACTTAACACGTTGTCATTTTGTTTCCCAGTCGTGCTACAACGCAATGAATCAGGTTAAGATGTTCACGTTCAAAATATTTGCTCTGTTTACATTGATTGAATTTGGAAGCTTCCCAAGACTTTACACTGGCTCATCTACTGAACTGATTTATATTATGTTTTGCATCCTCTGTTCTTGTACAAATGGACTGTGGGTGTTAATTAGGAGGATCTAGTAGGTCTTCTCGTGTTACTCATGGGGCTTGTTCATGTTGAAATCAGTTAAATTAGTTTTTGTCCCAGAGGGGGCTTCAGTGCTTGGAGCATAGTATACAAGCGTACTTCAAAAAGTTCATGGAAAAGCAGAGTTCTGATTCCTGGCAGGAATCAGAAGTGAGCTGGTTTGTGTCAGGAAATAGAACAGAAGGTGCAATTCCAGAAGTTCTAACCTGACTGTCCCTCACACATGTCTAAGCTCAGTGTCCTAGACTCTGAGCTACTTGAGGCAGGGTCTCTCTGGTTTATCTGTGCCTCCCTCATGGGTCCTGTCATGGTGCCTTGGACACGACAGGTGCTCAGTTATCATTAACAGGCAAATGAATGAATATCCACACTCGTCCTTTGCCTATAAATTTTTTTACATGTGTTTGCATATATGCATGTGTACAAGCCTGCTAACACCCATGCACACACTTAGTATTAGTTAGGATTAGGTTTGGCTGTAGGTAACAGAAACCTCCAAAGACCAGTGGCTTAATTAAAATAGAAGTTTATTTTTCTCATATAAACAAAATTGGGAGATGTATTAGTCCGTTTTCCATTGCTTATAACAGAGGACTTGAAACTGGGTAATTTATAAAGAAATGAAACTTATTTCTTACAGTTTTGGAGGTGGGGAAGCCCACAGTCTAGGGCACATCTGGTGCAGGCCTCCTGCTGGGTGGGAACTCTCTACAGGGTCCCATGGTGACGGAGGCAACCACATGGCGAAAAATGGCAAGAGCTCTTTCATGTGCTCTCCTTATAAAGCCACCAGTCCACGCTCATGATAACCCACTAAACCATTAACCATTATTTCATGAATGGAGTAATTTATTCATAAGGACAGAGTCTTTATGATCCAATCACCTCTCAAAAGCCCCACCTTTCAGATACCATAATTGGATTTTCCACCCTTTTAACACTGTTACAATCGGGATCAGGTTTTCAGCACATGAACTTTTGGGGGACACGTTTAGCCCCTAGCAGGAGAGAACAACACCAGCTTGGTGTCATGGCTCCACAAACTTGTTAGGTACCCAGGCTCCTATTTTGCTCCTTTGCCGTCTTCACTGCGTAGCTTCCACTTCACGTCCAAGACAGCTGCTCATGCTCCAGCGCGGTGTTCCCGTTCCAGCCAGTAGGAAAGAAGAGACAAAGAAGGGCATGTCACTCCCCACAACTCCAAGAAGTTTCCTACACCACTTCTGCTTATACCTCATTGGCCAAAACTTAATCACACAGCCATGCCTGGCCGCAGAGGAGACTGGAAAATGTAGTCGTACACATGGCTAAAGTCAGGAGTTCCTTTTCTATGTAAGAAGGGAATGAGGATATTGGGGGAAATTGGCACTTTCCACCTCCTCACACCAGTAGGAGGCAGAGCAAAGAAAAAGCAGGAGAGAAAGCGGTCGGGGGTTCCGGACAGCAGGGGTGCTGCGGGGCTGGAAGAGAGCAGGATGAGGAGAGGCAGCAGGCAGCAGGGAAGCGGGTGGACCTGGCCTGGTTGGGGGTCAGTAAAGGGATTGCAGGAGGGTCTCTCTCTCTCTCTCTCACACGCGCGCGCACACACACACACACACAACTGTCCCCAGGCCCCACTCAGTCTTGCTGAAGGAGAATTCTGAGAAGAAGGTGGAGTTCACCTCTGTTATTTCCTACTCCTCACGTTTCCCTGAAACTGTTAATAATGCTCCTGGCCTCTCTCCAGCTGGGGAAGAGGAAACATGACTTACCTGACTGGTGGCTTGGAGGACAGAACAGAACGTATGTGGCTCTGTCTTCTCTGTCTTTGGGAGCCAAAGTCCCATCAGTGGGACGTGGGTGTTCTGCCATCCCTGCAGTGAGGGGGGCTGGGGTTGACACCTGTGCCAATGATGGCGGGTAAATGTAATTCAGGGGTGGCGTGAGCAAGCCCCTTTTGTCTCCCAAATAAGCCAAGGTCTCCAACAAAATTTTAGCAGTAATAAAGCTGACATTTTTATTCCTATGTGTCCTGTGTCTATTTTTCAACAGATTTAGATTTAAGCAGGAAAGTTAGGGGTGTTATTTATTGATTTATTCTTAAAACCCCACTGGCCTCAGACTACAGACCCATGCCTTACTGTCACCTCTCCCCTAGGGTGACAGAGGCGCAAAGGATTACTCAAAGCCCATTTCTTCTGAGCAGTGAGAAGCCCCAAAGGGGTTAATTTCCAGGAACCCTCAAGAGAGAGGCATTCCTCCTCCGAAAATTAACACCAAACTGGGGTCTTCTCTCAGTATTTATTCTCCAGGCCAGAAAGTTACAGAAAAGGAACATAGGTGGTTACAAAAGAACAGTAAGATAATTGTCATGGCAACAACCATTAGGTTTGGCTGCACCAAGGACATCTGCCCCTGGAGCCAGCAATTTTGCTGTGTTACAATTCTTTATCTACAACACAGACTTTAGCCTGGGGAAAGTTTTTTGTCTTTCTCAAGCTTAACATTTCTATGTGTAATTCTAAAAAGTTAGTCTACACCTGAAACTACAGGGCCTTGGAAGCTAGGCCCTGTGAAATACATTTGCTTTATAAATGTTAGCATCCTCCACACCTTCCCATACCCTGCTGATTAGTGGAAGAGTCAGCCATCTCTGCTGTAGAGAGACTTCAGGTGCCTGGGCATCTCCAGGACCTTTCCTCCTGCCTGGACCCCCCAAGCTCCTTCTGGAGACAAGGAACCACAGGGAGAACAGGGAACGCTGAAAGCTGAAATAATTCACTCCATGGTATGAATGACTGATACTTGCTGCTGTCCTGAAAGCAAATTTTGCAAGTGGGAAGAAAGAGCAAGAGGCAGTATGACAAGGGGCGAAGCGAAGGGCCCAAGCAGGGGCCTGGGTCTCCAATGACAAACTTCAGCAGTTCACAGATTTTCTGGACACATTCACTTCTTAGTGTTCTCAAGTCCACCTGGTTCCCCTGCTCAGAAAAAGTCAGGCTGGGGCCATGGCCGTGTTCATTCTGGGCCAAGGGTTACACAGTTTTGATTCCTAAACTGTGTCAGAACCCTCAATGTGGTTGTGCCCAGAGATCTGCAAAAGCAGGTGACAAGGCACTTCCGAGGGCCTGCCAGAGATTCCCTGGGTATTGGTACTGCAGTTGGGGTGGGGATGGGGGTCCCGGTCAGTAAGCTGGGATGGTGACCCAGTGTGAGATGGACTGTGCAACCCTGATTCACAGCCAGGTGACACAGAGAAAGTTAAAAACCTCCCAGGAACACATTGTGTCTTGAGCCCACCCACCCTAACCTCTACTCTTTGCCCCCAGCTGGGAGGAGGGGCATGGGGTGGGATGGAAGGGTGACTTTCCAGCACCTTGACCCATCTGTAGAAAAGGTAAAGAACTCAGGAGCCGCCTGTTGAAACCGACGAGTTCTCCTCGCAGCCCCGTGCCCCTGCTCAGGTGCTCCTGTCTCCCCCCGAGGCTGCCCAGGTCTCCTTGCCTTTGCCATGTCCCCTGTTCCCTTCCTGTGTCCATCCTCTCCTTTGCCCCTCACCACCTGCTCCAGGAACTTTGCCGGGAAGAGGCCAGCTGGCCCAGGGCATGTGAAGTGCTGGCAGAGGACAAAAGCCAGAGACCCTGGCCAGGCCCTGTGGAGGGCTTGGCTGGGTCATGGCTCCAAGTCCAGCAAGTGAGCTGCCAGCCCAGCCTGGTCCGCCTCCTGCCTCCTCCTGCCGGGCCTGCTGCTCTGTCCATGTGATCACAGGGCGACTGCTGAGGGGAGCAGGGTGATGGAAAGGAAAGCAGTTAGCCCAGGAAAGGGAAGCTGGCAGGTAGAGGGAGAAAGGGAAGAGGCAAGAGGAGATTGATCAAAATTTTCAAAAAACCAACGAAGAGACGAAGAAGAGGAAGGAGGAAGGCAATACCAGGAGACAGAGTCATGAGTGCGTGGAAGAGTGTGATGTCCTGCCATTGACCCGTGCATAGCCACCTGGCCACACACAGCAGCAGGGCAGGCCGGGATTGCAGTCTTCATTCCAGGAGCCACGTGCCCAGCTGAAAATCAGGATGCTATTTCAAAGGAACAAGGGAACAGATGCTGGGGAAATGGCAGTCCGTGCCATTAATATGCCGTCAATACTCCTGAAGCAGAGCATGAGAGGAGCAGGCCCTCCTATCCCAGACCACCGGGCTGCATGACCTCCTGGTGTGTCCCCACTGGGAGGTACTTCTTCCAATACTAACTCAGAGTTTGATTTTTACTTGAAAGGATGCCATTTCCTTTCCCCTCTGTCCGTTGTTCCTACTGTCTTCCAACAGGCCATGGTTTCTCCCTACAGTGTTAATTCTTCCTTATGAGACAGCAGAATGTCAGAGCAAGGAAGGTCCTGCCCAGCCCAGCATCTTCAGTGATGCACATGAGGCCTTAGAGAAGGCCACGTGGCCACAGGAGTCAGTTGGACAGGGCCGGCGCAGATATGTCATGACCTCCGGGGCTAGCACTGTCTTCTCTTTCCCAGACTGACCTCCCCAAGTACAACCCCACATGATCCATGACCCCTCAACTGCAGGCAGGTCCTCCCAGGCAGCCCTGCCAGCCTCCCTCCCCGGGGAGCAGGTGCCCCCCTTTCACTCTATCCCCGTTTGCTGCCTTGGGCCTTTGGTGAGTTATTCGGGGCACAGAAAGGCAGGGGTTTTCTAAAAGAGGCCTGGTACACTAGCTGCAACTCTAGCACCAGGTACCAGAAGGAGCCATGCCATGCCAGCAGCCACCAAGGGAGGAGGAGGTCAGGGAAGGCCATGACCCCAGTGCTCAGAGACAGAGGTGCTGCCCCTCGGCCCTCAGCCCCCTTCAGAGCAGAAGCGATGTGGGAGACCCTTCTCTACCATGGAAGACTGTATTTATTAGAGAAGAAAACTGATTTGTTATGTTTTCCTTTAAAATGTCATTCAGATATTTTCCCTTTTTCCCATTTCTACTTCTAACCTGCCCAGACCAGGCCTCTGACCTGTAAAGAAAGACCCCCTGCTCCCCATCAATCAGGGCACCTTCTCTGGGCCTCAGCCGAGCTGATGTGGGATTGGGAGGGACATGGCTGTAGGCTCAGGCAAGTGCCCACAGGAGAACATGTGTGGCTTCAGGGTTCTTCTCACCTGGCCCGTCATTCGTGCATTTAATAAATTAAGTACTGGGCCGGCCCCATGGCTCACTCGGGAGAGTGTGGCGCTGGTAGCGCAGAGGCCGTGGGTTCGGATCCTATATAGGGATGGCCGGTGCACTCACTGGCTGAGCGCGGTACGGGCGACACCAAGCCAAGGGTTGTCATCCCCTTACTGGTCGGAAAATAAATAAATAAAGTAGGTAAGTAAGTACTTATTATGCTGCAACAATGTTGATAATAAGATATGTGAAAACAATCCAGGTGCCTCCCAACACTAAACTATGGTGTATTCCCTCAACGAAGCACACACAGTTAGAAGAAGGGATGTGCTTTCCACGTACTGAGATGGGAAGACCTGCAGGGTGTGCTGTGTAGAGCAGTGTGAATAGTACGGTGCCTTTTACATCAAAATAGGAAAAACAGAGTATATATTTGCACTCGTTTACTTTGTGTAAAGAAACACAAGAAGCTTGTAAATTTGGTGGGAAAATGGGTGGGGTGGGAACGAGGATGTGGGCCACGGGGTGGGCACAAGGCTTTCCAAGGTACTCTTCATGTGTTTTTTATTTTGAAATGTGATTGTATTTCTAGTCCATTTTTAAATTTTACATGTAATAAAATCTGGGCTGGCCGGTTAGCTCAGCTGGTTAGAGTGTGGTGCTGAGGACTACACCGAGGTCACGAGATCGGGTCCCGGTGCAGGCCAGCGGCCAAAATAAAAGAATGAACGTAAAAAAGCTTAAGAACGACGCGGGGCGCCGAGCGTGCCCTGGGCTGCGTCCGGGGCGGCCGCCAGGGGTCAGCAGCCTCGCGACGAGGAGCCGCCGAGTCCCGCAGGGCCACATCTGCTGGCGGGGCGCAGGGGCGGGCCCGTGGGCCGAGGGCAGCGGAGGGGACAGCGGGGCCGGACGCCCCGGGAGGGGCCTTACGAGGAAACCAGTTACTGAAAAGCACTGCAGACAAGGAGAGAGGACGAGCCCTGAGCTAAGAACCAGGAAACCTGCTGTCACCCACCACCGTGCGACCTGCGCACGGTTATTCACCCCTCTGGGCCTTCCCTCAGCCATGCGCGACACAAAGAGGTTACATGAAAGGACCTTTAGGCGTCTCCCGCCTCTGACGTTCCGTGAACCTGAGAAACTCTAGTCCCTGCACCCCATAGCTGGCTTAGCCTCAGGGAGGTCTGGCTGGGCTGGGACAGGTTCCTCTGACATTTGGTCCCTGGACTGTCCCCAGCAAAGGCCTTCGGAAGGCTGGGTCCAGGCCGCTCTGAAGGCGGGGGAGGAAGAGGGTACTGGCTAAAAAGGCCTGGACAGGATGAAAACCAGCGGCTCTGCCCTGCCCGCACCGTGACGGGGTGAGCGATGAAGGACAGGGATGCTCCTCGGGCAAAGCCCAACCCAGATGCCCCCGCAGCCGGCCTGCTCCGACACCTCGGCAGCTCCCCCAGCCCCGGCCTGTTTTATTTATGTCCTTCCCACACAGAAGAAAGAACAGAGGACCGGACCGTAAGTTATTTTTAGGATGACTGCTATTTAAAGTGATACGTATTATGTATGTGAAAATAATATGTATAAGCCTAGCACGCTAACTTCATTTTGGCCTAGAGACACATTTGTATGTAGTCAATCCTCAAGTAATCAATTCCTTTGAGAGACAAGGATCACACCAGTCATTCAAAATCCTGACCCTGGGAAAAGGGACATTTGGGGATTCTGGACTGGGTGACTGAGACCAGTTACAGAATCCTATTCTGGTGAGCCTTAAAAAGGAGCAGGCATATCTCCCTGAGGTAGGAGATGGATTAGGTAGCCTTCCAGGATCCCTTCCAGGCTATGGATCCTATCACTTTCATCTCATTTCAGCCAGTCTTTTCAATCCAACACACATCTTCCTGTTTTGCTTGTTCCAATGAAGAGCTGGCGTAGAACAGGGGCAGATCTAGATCTTGTGGGGCCTCAAGGCTTATATATATTTGAAGGACCTTCTTAACAGAAAAGAATAAAAACACACTGATGCACATTTTCTCTGAAACAGAAGCTTCAGTAGCGTTACTGTAAATCTGCTCATTCTAGAGGTCACTTCCAGCTCTAACAATTCGTGGTTTTTTTTCCTTCTTCTTCCAAATCTTTTCCCCTTCCCTTTCCTTCCCTTTTCTTTCTGGTTCCCTTCCCTTCCTTGAGGCATCTGGAACCAAAGGACCTGTGGGGCCAGGGCTGAAGAGGTGGCAGTGGGGGTTGAAGACAGGTTACACACAAGGGGGATTAGCAGATATGAAGATATGAGCATAGTGGGAGCCAGGTTTCTCACGCTGGGGAAACAGAGTCACAGATATGGGAAAGACAAAGCCTGGAAGAAACCCTAGGGGATTTAATAGAATTGGAAATATGCGTGCAAACTCATGGGTTTGATATACATAGATAAATTTGCAAATAGATGTAAATGTATGCACACAGATGTTTATGTTTACATATTTCTATTTTAACATATATAAATTATATATGTGTGTCTCTATATAGAAACACACACATACACACACACTCCAGTAGCAGTGGGTGTATCGAGTGCCCAGATCAGGGCTTCTAAATATTATTCTGTACTAAAAGGAACCAAAGCTCCTAGAGAATTGGTTAACCTCAGGCATGAGACAGCCGAAGTACAAAATGAAAAAGGACATTTTATTGTGTCAGAAAGTAAGGAAGTGCAGGGCTGGCCCGTTATCTCAGTTGGCTAGCGAGTGTTGCTGATAACACCGAGATCCAGGGTTCGATCCCTATTAGCTGCCAAACACCAAAAATTTTTTTTAAAAAGAAAGAAAATAAGGAGGTACTCAGAAAATTATAGAAATTTATTAGGAGCCAACTTAACAGGGTTCCCATGGCCAGATGTGGAGTAGTGTGAGCATCAAAATAAATAATTATAGTAATAGATTATAACCTATTGGATAAAATCAGAGTCCATGAGCCATACTGGTGAAAGAAAGGATGGAAGGAAGGAAGATGATAAATATGGAAAAACTATGGAATTAAAAAATCACCATTTGGTGATTGTGTTTTCCAAAATATTGTTCAACAGTTTCTTTTATCCTATATATCCTTCTTTTTTTTTTTTTTCCTTTTTTGTCTTTTTTCGTGACCGGCAACGGGATCGCAACCCTCGGTGTTGCCCCCGCACCTCGCTCAGCCAGTGAGCGGCCGGTCTGTATGTGGGATCCGACCCCTCGGTTGGAGCGCTGCCGCGCTTCCCAAGTGGTGCACTATCCAGTGCGCCACCGGGCCGGCCCTATATATCCTTCTTTTTTTTTTTTTTTCCTTTTTTGTCTTTTTTCGTGACCGGCAACGGGATCGCAGCCCTCGGTGTTGCCCCCGCACCTCGCTCAGCCAGTGAGCGGCCGGTCTGTATGTGGGATCCGAACCCTCGGTTGGAGCGCTGCCGCGCTTCCCAAGTGGTGCACTATCCAGTGCGCCACCGGGCCGGCCCTATATATCCTTCTTATAATGTGACTTTGATGGTCTTTCATCAAAAAGTGGGTCAGTCTCTGTCCCTTCCTCTTGAAAGTAGGAAGGTTTTTGTGACTGTTTTGACAGAGTGTGGCAGACATGAAACCATGTGGCTTCCAAGAGCTCTGCTTCATTCCCTGGAACACTCACTCTTGGAGTTTCAGCCGTCTTGGAAGCACTCGCACTGGCCTGAGGCCTCTGGGGAGAGCCTCAGACTATCCCCTGCAGAGCGTGCATGGCTGAGCCCTGAGACCACAGAGTCCCCCCTGCACCAGCTCTGCCACTGCAACCCCATGAGAGACCCCAGCCAGAACTGCCCAGCTGGGCCCTTCCCAAGTTCCTGACTCACAGAAACCATGAGAGATAATAAATGTTTATTTTTGTTTTAAGCCACTAAATTTTGGGAGAAGTTGTTACACAGCAATAGATAACTAGAACAGCAACCATCATAGTAAAAGTAAATTCAGACAAAAATCCTCAGTGGATGCAAAAAATGATGGGCAAAGTCTTGACGAGGAATAAGATTTTCACATAAAGTTAAAGTGTCTCCCCACCAAATGCTCATTAATCACAAAGGGAAAAACGGTAACTTTAAAATGGCAAGTCCTGGCAGATGTCACGTTGACAAGGTGATCGAAGTCGACACCATCATCCTGAGACACACTGACATTGCACGCAATGGTACGCTGCCAAAGCTTTAACAGCGGGCAGGAGGACACTGGTTGGTAACGTTTGCTGATTTTTGCGGTGTAAAAACTCCCACAAAGACCAATTTCAGACTACAGCAGTTTAACCAAAGGTTGAGAACTTGGCCGTCGGCTGTTACTTGCTGGTACAGGCCACCCCTTCGCACCCCATCGTTGTGCCACTGATGCCATACACTGAGAAGGACAAAGCCTCACTTCTGAGGCCCTCCTCTCAAAAATGCGTGACCTGACCCCCTTCATCCAGAAACATTAGACAAACCTGAAATTGGACCTTCTACAAAATAACCGGCCTGTACTCTTCAAAAATGTTGAGGTCACAAAAGAGAAGGAGAGACTGAGGAGCTGTTTCAGACTGAAAGAGACGAGAGAGATAACACCTAAATGCAACACGTGGTCCTGGATTGGGTTCTGAACCAGGAAAAAAAGATTCTTGGCAGGGCCAGGGCCAGATAGTAGTATTTTATCAATGCCCATCTCCTGATTTGGATGGATGTACTAAGGTTACACAGGAGAATGTCACTATCTTTGCTAACGTTGTAAAATGTTAACAGTTGGGGAACCTGAGCAAAGAATATATTAGAGCTCTTTGGACTATTCTGGCAACTTATCTAAAGGTTTGAAATTATTTCAAAATAATGAGAAATGTTCCAGCCTATTGATCTAGGCGTGAAGGCAAGACTATAGCAGGTTCATTCTGTCAATCAGAGATTGAACCAAGTCCAGACCAGAGACCTTCACTCCTGCCCGTGCTGGAGGACCCTGTAGCCATGGCAACCTGTTACAGAGGCCCATTCTGCTAAGTTTCATTTTCACCAATTGTTAAATATTAAGTCAGCTGAGTTGGGACTTAAAAGAAATCTTCTGGGATTGGATAAGGCAATGAATCATCCTCAGAATTAGACAAGATCGGGGCCGGCCGGGTGGCGCACTGCTACAGTGCGCCGCTTGGGAAGCGCAGCGGCGCTCCCGTCAAGGGTTTGGATCCCACATACAGACCGGTTCCCGCTCACTGGTTGAGCGAGGCGCGGGAGCAACGCTGAGGGTTGCGATCCCGTTGCCGGTCCCCGGTCCAGTACGGGGGCAACACTGAGGGTTGCGATCCGTTGCCGGACACGGAAAAAGACAAAAGACAAAAAAAAAAAAAAAAAGAATTAGACAAGATCTTAGAGTCATCTTGTTCCACCTGTGTACAGCCTGTGGTTGGGGACGCCTTGTCAGCAAGGCTTTTCTTGGTACCTGAACCAAACAGGCGTGAGTGGCAACTACAGAGAGCTCAGAGGCAGGGATGGATGGTGTGACGGATGGGAAGACATATGAATACACCTGGGACTTTTAAGGAATTCTCTGATTCTCTTTCATATCCTTTAGTTGAGTGAGGACAGGGCTGGCTTCTTGCTGTCCTGGTCCCAATAACCAGGCTAAGAGCTAGAATCTAATCACACGAGGTCTTTTGTTTGGGGAGACTCTGCTTTCTTCCTGCTGCCTCAACAACCAGATCCATAGATACAGGTGACACCAATGCATGCAACACATCTTTTATTGACTGCTAACTGGGCTTGAGGCACAGAGCCAGGCTCTGGGTTTGCACTGCACGTGAAACAATCAGAAACAATCAAAAGCAATCATTACTGCCTGCCCACAGGGAGCTTACAGTCTGGCAAGGCTATGTTGAAACTAAATACATGATTACAATTTGTAATTAGAGTCATGAAGTAAAAGAGCAAGGTGCCATGAGAGAGGATTAGGGCTGAGAAAACCTTCCTGAGACAGTGACATGATCTGAAACTAGAAGGTATGAACAGGAGTGAGTTAGACAAAAGTGAAAAGAAAGAAGGTTCCGGGCAGAGAGAATGAGAAAAGATGCTGTGCCAGGACAGAGCTTGGGACATTTGAGGAACAAAGGGCCAGTGTGGCCAGAGGCTGGAGAACTGGGGTGATGGCTAGGATGACACTGGAAGGGATCAGACTGAGCAGGATGCTGCAACCCTGTTGAGACATCTGGGTTTGATGTCTCAAGTGCACTGGGTTGTAAGCAATGGAGTAAACTGATTTAATTTAATTTTTAAAAAGTTATTTTGCAGTATGAAAAATGAATTGGAGGGGCAGAGAGAAGAAAGGGGAGACCAATTAGGAGGCCATTGTCGTAACCCAGGCGAGAGGTGATAATGGCTTGGACTCAGTAAATAGCGGTAGAGGCAGAGAGACGTGGATGGATTCAAGATACGTTTTGATGTCGGGAACAAGGGAGAGCCCAGTACCAAGAATTTCACTGAAAAGTTCTGCTTCGAGCAACTGGGTGGAACAGATGGAGGTGCCATTTGCCAACACGGGAAAGACCAGGAAAAGGTTTAAAGGGAAGAGATGGAGAGTTCAGAATTGCACGTAGTAGGTTTCTGAGATTCCTGTGAACTATCCAAGTGAATAAATGAATTTGGGAATCCTCAACAGTTAAATGGTATTTAAAAGCGAAGGAATGGATGAGAATATTTAGGAGAAGAATACAGAGTGAGAAGAGAAGAGAAGAGCAGAGGAGAGAATTAAAGAGACCAGAATAGAAAGGAGCCTGGAACTGAGGCTTGAGGAAACCCAGCTCAGAGATCAGAGAGAAGGGGACCTGGGACAGGGGGCCCGCAGCAGCGGCCAGAGAGGCGGAAAGCCGAGAGAGCAGACGTCACTGCGGGTGAGAGAAGGGTGTCTCAGGAAGATGAATTCAGGCAGCTGGCCGAGTGTTTCTGACAGGTTAATCAACGTGGAATTCATGGATCTGACACAGAAGTGGAGGTGGAGACTATAACTGGAGTGGATTCAGGAATGACTGGGAGAAAGCAAAGACGGCCGGTGGGGGAAGACGGCCGGTGGGGGGAGACGGCCGGTGGGGGGAGACGGCCGGTGGGGGGAGACGGCCGGTGGGGGGAGACGGCCGGTGGGGGGAGACGGCCGGTGGGGGGAGACGGCCGGTGGGGGGAGACGGCCGGTGGGGGGAGACGGCCGGTGGGGGGAGACGGCCGGTGGGGGGAGACGGCCGGTGGGGGGAGACGGCCGGTGGGGGGAGACGGCCGGTGGGGGGAGACGGCCGGTGGGGGGAGACGGCCGGTGGGGGGAGACGGCCGGTGGGGGGAGACGGCCGGTGGGGGGAGACGGCCGGTGGGGGGAGACGGCCGGTGGGGGGAGACGGCTGGTGGGTGATGGCTCTCTTCTCCTCACTTCTGCCCCTGAGCCAGGTTGGCTATGAACGCATCCCACCTCTTCTCCCAGGTTTTCATGAAAGCCTCTTTCTCAGCATCTGACAGGGCGCTGTACCTGCAGGAGTAGGAGGAGCCCAGGTCAGCCCCAGGGAAGGGGTTGGGGACAAGGCAGGGAATCCGAGGGGACCTCAGATCTTCGCAGAGCACATGTCTCTCCCATTCAAGAGTAAGAAGGAAACAGGGGTGATGTGGAGAAAATCCACAGGAACCATGGAGTGGTCTGTGGACTGAAGAGGGAGGGAATTGGCAAGTGACAGGAAACTCACTTGATAGAGTTCATGGCCAGCTGTTTGAGGGTCCTCAGGTCGGCCATCATCCCCCCAATGCCCATGAAGGCTTCATAGAAATCATGGGACAGGCCTTTGGCACCAAAGATGGCTGGGTCATCAGAGCTGATCACCATGGGGTGCCCAGTGGCCATCAGAGCAGCTGCAGGGTGGTCTCTTAAGTCAGACACCAGTTTCAGAACCTGCCCAATGGGAGGCAAGGGGGAAAGACAGACTGTGATCCATGCGGAGGTTGGGCACAGGGGAGGTGGGGCCTGCAGTGCCATCGGCTCCCATCCTCCCCTATCACATTCTGAATAGGGGGTGGCTTCTGGACACAGCCAGTTCCCGCGCTCCTCCTAATTTTCTCCAAGTTTCAACAGCACCACAAACATTTGGTCTGACTCACTCTCCGTCCTGCTCCAAGAAGCTCTCCTGAACACAGCAGACACGCAGGTGCTCAAAGGACGCCAAGCAATGGCTGGAAGCACAGCGTCCTCCAGCCCCTCCCACTTCACTGGCCTTTCCCACCGTCCCTTTTGCTTTGTCCACAGCTTTTCCCAAAACCCTACCCCATTGGGGACCCTAACTGCTGCCTTTTGGTTATGAGTGGTTTAGGCAAAAGGGAGTGGGAGAGTGGAGGAACACAGAAAACAAGTGAGTTAAGGAGAAAGCAATTATACAGGAAAACATTTGGGAACCAGAACAAAGGTTGAGGTTAGGGGAGGAGATCCTACTGGATTAGACCGATGGATCATGCATACCTGGTTGGAAATGGGACAGACCTCTATGGGGATGTGCTTCTCCTGAGAGGAAGCCCTCACTGCTGGGTGTTTGCTTAAAGCAAATCCATGGCCGATCCTGGTAGAGTTCAGTACCATGGCATCCAGGAGGTTTTTGTCTATGGAAGTGCCCTGCCAGTCTGGAGAGAAAGGGAAAAGGGATAGTTTTACAGGAGAAGGATGGATCCGACCTATGGGCACCAGACCCCCCAAGCAAGAAAAGGAAGAGACATTAATATTAACACAAATACACACACACACATACACACACACACACGCAGTTTCCTTATAACAATGCTAAACAGAGGTATGGTGTGCCTCTATTTAATTAAATTAAGCTATTTATTTACTTATCTGTCAATCCGATGAGGAAGTTGAAACTGACATAGGTTTCATATGTCATGAGTGTCATGACCTAGTAAGTAACAAAACGGAGTTTCAAGCCTTCGTCTACCTAACCCCATATTCTTTCTTCCCCTTTTTGTTTGTTTCTAGAGCTATTTTCTGGGAATCTTATGTTTATGATCTTTACAATGTGTTGCAGACTCACTTATAATGTCAGTATAATTATCTACATATACTTAATTTAATTTATATATATATATTTTTTTTTTTTTTTTCAACTGACCGGTACAGGGATCCAAACCCTTGGTGTTATCAACACTGCACTCTGAGTGAGGGGGCTCACTAACCAGCCAGGCCTCTAACTTACATACTTACCAGTACTCTTGAGACATTATTATCAATTGCTAGATGACAACGGCCACCACGAGCAAAGCTGCAGCAGACACTCTTGGCTGCCTCCTCCCCAGCATCCCCACTGCACCTTCCTTGCTGCCAGGGCCCTCTTTAGAGAGTGAAACCACAGAGCCTGCCTGTCCCAGCCTCCCTTGAAGCCAGGATAGTCCCAGTGCTGGCCTGGGAGGCCATCTGATGGGCAGCTTCTGGGGCTTCCTCCCTAATCAGAAGACATGTGCTGGAGCAAATGTCTCATCTTGTACTTCACTCGATGTGGTCATCCCTGAATGTGACTTCATCATCAGTGACTAAGTGAGAAGAAATCACTGACTCACTTATTATGTGAGATAATAAGAAATGGCTTTGGTATCAAATCTATTGGATAGATGCATTCCATTCCTGCAACCAAAAGCATCCTAACCGATCCACATATAAAATATGAAAATTCCACATGTCTGTTAGAAATAAAACTCAGGAATTCTCACTGAGGCCTGGCCAGTTGGCTCAGTTCATTAGAGCATGGTGTTGTAACACCAAGGTGCAGCATTCGGATCCCTACACCAGCCAGCCACAAAAAAAAAAAAAAAAAAAAAGAATTCTCATTGCTAGTTAGGGCATGCATTTTAGGTAGATTTTCATTGGTTTTTAAAGATATTAAATACTCAAGTCTTGGCAAAATCATCTTCAAGGACCATATGAGGGGTCTTCAGAAAGTTTGTGGATTGTGGAAAAACTGAATTAAAAGATAATACAAATCTTTCCACAAACTTTTTGAAGACCCCTCATACATCTTGGACCTTGGCTGGGTCCGGTGTTGCACTGTTTTATGCTGTCAACATTATTTCACGCAGGTGAGTATGATTTTCCCAACTAAGCCACAAGCTCTTCAAGGTTAATGACCCTCTACCCCCATCTCATCCCCTACAGACAATTCTTTAAGTCTCCTACAGCAGACTTGGATCTAAATTGGATCTAAATTGACTGGAAATGTCAGGAAGAAGAGATTGATGCACAGGGACCCTTCCTCTGAGAGACGGTGTGATAAAGCCAGGCTGAGCAGCCCACCGCTGTCTCCCTGTCTCCTTGGTCTTTGACGGTGACGGGTGGGAGGCAGTGGACAGCCGCCCTCCTGGGCTAGGCCCCTTGTGAACAGCCTCCCCCAGAATCTTCCTTTGGATCTGAAATTGCAGCCATGATCTTTGCTTAAGGTTTACACATTTTAAGGACTGAAATATGGGAGGGGCTGAGAGATGATTGAGTGAGCCATGGATTGAGCTGGGCTAATGGCATTTCAGAAATAGCAGCCAGGGCCTGCTTGGGACAGGACGAGGTCTCCTCTTCAGCACTGAGGAGTGGACAGAACTCCTGAGATGACAGAGCAGGTCTGGTCCTGTCCCCTCTTCTGCCAACTTCCAGCTGCGTGACTGTGGGCAGGCTGGTTAACCTCTCAAGCACAATTCACTCATACAATGGAGATCATCCGAGAGGATTCAGGTTCAGACTCCACTACCAGTTCTCTAGCCTTGGACCAATAACACTATGTTTGGAGTTTTGGGCTCTTCATCTGTACAAAGGAGGTACTGGGGTGAGAATTATAAATAATGTACGCAAAGTGCCCGACACTGTTATGATCACTGTGACTCCTCCATGGGGCTGCTGTCAGGATTAAATGAGACAATGCATTTGAACAGGCTCTGAGAATGGGCAGGTGCTATAAAACCCCTATAGACGGACACCACGCAGTGGGGTACTGCTGCCCCTGTGCCCTGGGGGCACTCGAGAGTGACGATGAGGAATGCTCCCGCTGACCACCTCCTCCCCTCCCTGCTTGGATCACAAAGGGCTCACCTGTTTCTCCGGCGTGGAAGAAGTAAGGCAGCTTAACACCGAGCGTGGCTGGGATCATCAGAGCCTCCCTGTGATGCCACAGGGAATGGCCAGCATCCTCACGCCCCACCTGCAGGACGGAGGGGGGCTCGCTTGGCTGACACTGCACCCTGCAGCCTGCAGCCTTCCCGTACCCTGCCACCACGGCTTGAGACCTTTGTCACACAGCCTCTTAAGAACAGCCAGTGGCAGAGTTGGGAAGGAAAAGAGAGTGCATGAGTGCCCAGAGATACCCCCTGTCCTGAGCCTGTGCAGTGTCCTCCCAGCCCTTTCCATCCTGTCTTCTCCCACCACTTCCAAGCCCCTGCGCTTCAGCCCTGAGCTCCAAGGGGGCAGAGGGGGGGTGTGCAGAAAGGGAGAGAGACAGACAGGAATAAAAGCACGAGAGCAAAAGCCCTGCCCAGGCACTCGGCAGGCCCTGGGCTCCCCTATGAAGAGCAACTACACCTTTCCAACTAGCCGCACACACCCAGGCTCCGTAGCTGTGTGCCAGTAGCAAGGGCACCCCAGGATGAGACAGGCACCTTTTCAGAACGCCAGTTCTAATTGTGGGGGGAGGGGGGACAGGCGATGACACATTTTTATAATAAAATGAATATGGACAGTCAATGTAGCAGAATGGAGTACAGACTTGAAAGAAACTTGGAGCTTGCAAGTGGGTCCTTTGAAAAACCACCTAACCCTTTCAACCCCAACTTCCCACAAAGACACGTCTGTTAGATGTGTAGACTGTGTCAGGGTCCTGTGCTAGAAGCACTCCCCCGAGGTCCTTTGTCAGCTGCACAGAGAGGGAAAAGAGGAGATGGGAGGGGCTCCTGCCTCTTTTCAAGAGGCCAAGGATCATGGGTGGACACCCTAGGTCCAAACAAAATGACCCCATTCGCGTCTCCCCTTCAGGCTCTGAGCTTAAGCACAGTCTCAGGCGAAATGTGCAGACGGTATAACAGGAGGTCAGGAGTGCCTTTCAGCCAGTCAGACCAAATTAATTTAGATTCTTAACGACAGTAACAAGCTGTCACCTAGGAGGTCTGGCCTGGCTGTTAGGGCCCAGCTGTGTCTTTGATTTGGTTGGGGGGAGGGGGCAAGGGACAGTGTCACCTATGGATGTACAGCTTCAAAAACAGGTGGGGAACAAATGGGACAGAGCGGGGAGGGGACAGACTTCACGTTCTCGAGAGTGTGCCCAGGGGCTGTCCCCATCTGGGACTCTGCTTCCCGCACTACCCCTCTGTGTGCGACCAGGGGTGGTGACAGTTTTCAGAGCCAGATCCAGGCGAGCAGTGTGGGGTAGAAAAAAGGGCAGAAGGCCAGGAAATGGGGAATGAGACATAATTGTTGTCCAAACTCCCTGAACTCCTTCTTTATTCTGGAACTTCTCCCGTGACTGCCACCCCCCGAGGCCCCTGGAGAGGGTCAGCACTGAACTCTGACATCCGCCCGGAGCAGGGTGTTCCCTTCCCAAAGAGCTGCCTGCTTGGCCTGCCTGCTCTCCACCAGCCCAGCTGTTCAGAGTCAGTTACCAGGTCAAACCCTGCCACCATCGTGGGGAACTGCGATCGAAGCCTCATGGCTGCTTGGACTGATTCTTTGATGAGAGACACATCTTTGGATCTGAGAGAGACAGAGAGAAGGCAGGAGACAGCATGACGTGCCATTAACTGTTGTAAGTGGCTCCCGCAGTGACTGGGGCTGGTCTTATCTAGAGTATGCAGCAACTGTTTCCCAAACCTGGCACACTGCCCACATGACCCTATCTCCCCAAGCTGTCATGATCTCTGAGAGATATTTAGCCCCAGTCCATTCCTATCAAGGACCCTTGCCGGCTCCAGAGGGACCCATGGTCTCTGAAAAGTAGGTGAGTAAGGGGACCCACGGGAAAAGTTTCAGTGCCTATGCCTGGATGAGGCAGAGTGGCCTTGCCCTAAGCTTTCCCTGCACTCTGCGAGGGGGGCCACCGAATGGACACAGTACAGAGGCAGCTCTATCACCTGATACCTGCGAAATGCCATAGGCCACCCAAGCGCCTCGTGCTGATCAAGTCAGCAAGACCCTGTGCACTCCAGAAACTCTACTGCCAAGCCTCTTTCCTCCTCTGCACCCCTCTCCCTACTAGTCCAGGATGGGTGTGAGGCAGCAGCAAAACCACAAAAGCACCGCAAGACACAAGACTGGTGCAACTCCTCAACAGAACCAAGGCCTCTGCCCAGCCACAGGCTCACCTGTCCAGTCCTCAGTTCTGTGGGGACTTGGCTCTCCTGACCCTTCAGAGCCTGAGGGACCCGCTTAGCACAGCCCTCACACCCCCTCCTGCCCTCCCCGGCCCACCCAGGCGTCCTGCTGCCCCCTGTGGGGCACTCCACACAGCGAAGGGCTCAGCGCTGCAGACCCAGGCCCCCGCAGGGGACGCGGCTCCAGCCCTCTGACTGCTCTCCCAGGCCCAGCCTCCCGGGGGCGCTGAGCAGAGGCAGGGGACACTCGACCCCCCTGCGCCCTGATGCAGAGTGACCCCTGCGGCTCCAGCCGTAGACAGGACACAGCCCTAGACTGGCTGCTCTTCAGCATGCGGAGAGCTCTTCATGTGGAGAACTCAGGAGGAAAATGCAGCTACAAAGCTTTCTGTGCTCGCCCGGGAGGCACACGGCCCTCTGCACCCCGCCAGGCCACGTGCACTCAGCTGCTGGGGAGACTCCGCACATGCGCTGAGCTGCGTCCCTCGGGATCTGCCACAAGGAAGGCCTCACACGGCTGCACTCGGCATGCAGCCGGCATCAGGCACAGCTCCCGTGGCAAAACGGGAGAGAAATGGGCCGATATCCCCAACATCCAGGCAAAATCTTTATGCCCATAACCAAGTCACCCAGACCCATGTAGGGTCATGGCTTAGACTTATCCAGAAAATGGCTCAGTTCCTCATGTAGGTTTGGTGTGAAGACTGAACTGGAAGTGGTTTCAGGGTGGACTCTGACTTTTGCACAAAGTCAAAGACGCACATGCCAAGCTCAGCTCTCCCGCACTGGGACAGAGGTGTCTCGGAGCCCTGGCAGCCCTCACTGTCCTGCTCCTCTGCTCTCCCTCCCGGCTGGTGGCTCTGCCGCGCCCCACCCTCCTGCCCTGGCAGCTTCAGCGACAGTCTCTCTCACCTGTGATCCGAATAAATGATCTTGATTCCGATAAACTCAGGATGAGTTCTCACAAATGTCTGCGCCACCTCCTTGTAAGTCCTCAGTGACCACTCCCGATCATGGGTCTCTCCATTCAGTTCGTACACCTGGGAGGAAAGCGGGGTGCCAACAGACATCACAGGAGGGCAGAGCCAGCATCTCTGAAGCCGGGTTGGACTTGGCACTTCCCTGCTCGGTGCCCCTGGGCCTCTGACATTGTCGTTGCTACGATACTGGAAGCCCTAGGCCCTATGGGATGGCGCTCTTCAATGCCACGAGGCTAGGCACCTGCCTGTCACAGTCATTGCTGGATCCGTGCACCCAGAGCAGTGCCTGGAACACAGTAGGTGCTGGTGAGCATTTGCATAATGAATGAACAGTCACCTGGGGAGAGGACACAAGCCAGCAGGAGTGGCCCAAGGACCCACTTCCTCTCCCCACTTCCCCCTTCCCCCTCCCCCCACTGCTTTCTGCCTCTATATGGAAATCCTGAGGCGGCCACTGCCACAAGGGACACCGAGGGTGGTGCAGTTGGGCCAGAGTGAGGGGAATGGGAACGGGCAGTAGATAAGACAGAGGAGAAGGATGCTGAGGGAGAAAGCCACACAGTGCGTGGTGCAGGAGGGGTGCAGAGAGGCCCTCTGGAGCACCCATGTGGCAGGCTGGTGCTGACGGAAAGCCAGAGCCCCCTGGGGAGTCTGGCCACTGTGTGAGCCCCTCTGCCCTCCCTGTCACTGGGCCACCCCTCCCCCACACCAAGTGGAGGTGTGCTGGGCAGTCCAGGGTCACAGAGACTGCAGGGTGAGGGGGACAGGGAGAAATCATATGTAGGGGTTCAATTTACCTCCATGGACATTAGTTAATCACCTGTGGTGCACAAGGAGCTGGGCTAAAAGGGATAATCAGATGCTGATAAGACGAGGTGCTGCCCTCAAGGAGTTGACAGTCTCGTCTTAGTCAACAAGACGGATTCCACCTGCTTTCATAATACAAAGCAGGAAGAACGCATGTTAAATAGAAGTATGTGGGATCTCAGAGGAAGAACCATCCGTGTTAACTAGATAGGGCCAGAGAAAGTGGCCCGTCCTGATCTAGGAACAGTGGTCTCCATGGAGCCCAGAGCTGCCTGGCAGGGGACAGAGGCAGGGCCAAGAAACATCACCATTCTAAAGGAGAAAACTGTCCCCTCCAGAGTCAGGGAGTCAGCCCTGGTTTCCTGGCATCGCAGCAACTGGGTGCTCTTGGGGGATCACCTCCTCCTCTCAGTCCCCAGCCACCTGCTCACACCATGCTCGCCACCCAGGGCACCTCCCCACCCCACCCCCAGCCCCGGCCTGTTCCTCTCTTCTCTCCAGGTGGGTGGAGTGGGGCGAGCGGGCACCTCGGCCCTGTGCTCCGCTCTCTGGTTTCCTGGTCTGCCACCCCATGACGCCCGCACTTCACACCCTTCCCACAGGCCGCCCAGCCAGGGCACTGGGCTCACTGGTCTGGGTGGTATTTCCCTGATTGCTCAACTGAGGAGTGGACGTGCTCAGGACAGCTGAGTGGGAAGGCTGCAGGACGTTCCAGAGGGGAGAAACTTGGGCACTGTTGACTCCATATCTGGTATTATTATTGTCTACTGAAGGGGATCGGAACAGGCCACCCCACACTGTGCCACATTGGCACAGGGATTATTTTGAGCTGAAGGCAATTTCAAGTCAAAACTCTCATTATAGTAATTTTAAGATGTCATTTGTCCTTTTCACTCTCATTCTTTCATAAATGTATGACAGAATTTTCCTGAAACTGCATCATGTGTAATGATATTCTGACAGATAATGGATTATATGTTTGTGTAGTCTTACGTTTCGGAAATTTCCCAATTTTATTGTCTAACGAGGAGTATATCAATAGATATAATCCACAAAATTAAAAGCTATTTGGGATCTTCAAACACTTTTAAGAGTATAAAGGGGGTTCTGGGACCAGAAACTTTTAGAATCAACCCAGAATTGTTACTTGAAGCCATCTTGTCATCACCCAGCTGGTTTTCAGCAGGGGAGGCTAGAATTCTGTCCCATGCCCTGACTGCCCTGTCATTATCGAGTTCTAAGGTCAGGACTGGCCGCCTTCTCTGACCCTACCCAGGCAACATACATCCCAACTGGACTGGAAACTCCCCAGGAGTAGGGTCCCTGTGGTTTTGATCTCCCTTCCTCCTCCCTTCCCTCCCTACCAGAGTAGATGCTACATAACTAACACTAACTTAAGAAGAGTTCTGTCTGTAAGGAGTTTTAAAAGGACTCGGCCCAGGCAGCATGTTCTAGAGAACAGACGAGTAGACAGATGCAGAAGTGGTGGCGGCCGGAGCCGTGCTAGCAGGAGAGAAGGGAGACCAAGAAACTTAAAAAAAAAAAAAATCAACAAATGACAATTCTGCCTAAAAGAAGATCACGGGCAGATTAAATGAGTATGCAGACATATGCAAATGATACGTCCAGAGGCCTGATGGGGGTGTGCACATGGCAGTGGTTCCAGATCACTGGAACTGTCATTCCTGTATGTACTGCTGGAGAAGCCAGACCACCGCCTCCCAAGGTCTCACCCACCCACACTGCCTGTTCCCCTAGCATGGAGCGCCATGAAGATGGGCTCTGACTTGGGGGCTGCACACACTGACGCTCCATTCTGAGCCTTTTCCTAGTCTCCTGGTGCCCTGTGAGTCACCTCCGAGGCTGCTTGCACCCTGCACTCCTGCAGCTCTGTCCTCTCTTAAGGAAACTGCAGGCTCGACAGAGTGCCAAGGATGGGGTCTGAATGCTCTACAGCACCCCCACTTCAAGGAGAGGGAGGCCCCTGGGCTGGGGGAGACCTGTGGCTCCTCACAGACCCACAGCTAGAGTGGGTAGATGCTGCTGATGAAGCTGGGCGTCTGAGGAAAGGGCTCAGCTGGTTTAAGGATCAAATGAGTTAATATTTGTAAAGCATTCAGAAATGGCAGCTATGAACAATAATGCTATTATTGTTACAAATCTATCACCAGATCTAGAAAAAGAACTCAAAACTTGCAGTTGTTCTAGGAGGATAAGTTAATATCTAAGAATTTAGCAATTTGTAAGTACAAGTAGCTTCAGCTAAGACCTAGTGGTACAAAAAGCTGCTATATTCATATAATAAGCATTGAATTAAAAGCACACTGAGGGCTGGCTGGTTAGCTGAGTTGGTTAGACAGTGGTGCTGTAACACCAAGGTCAAGGGTTCGGATCACCTATACCTGCCAAAAAAAAAGCACATTGAACTCAATTTTTAACTATAGTTTAATTGAAGAACTGTAAATTTGGGAAATTATTCAAATTACATACTACTTACATAAACCAATGTAATATTGTAAAATTTTACTGTCTACAGTATCATGGAAGTATAGGATTTTGGAATCCTATACAGTTGGATGTGACCCTAGGGAAGCAGAAAGTTGCTGAAGGTCACACAACTGGTTTGTATCAGACTAGAAACAAGGACTCAGTTTCCAACCCCAAATGCAATTAGCCTTCACTACTAGAGCCTCACTCTAACAAACACTGAGCTTCCACTATGTGCCAGGCATATGCAGAGAGCTTTACATCATAATCTTATTCGGTCTTCAAAACTACACTATTAGGTAGGTCCATTTTACAGATAGGATTTTGTTTATTTGTTTTGTTTGTTTGGCAGCTGGCCCTTGCAAGATCCAGGATCTGAACCCTTGACCTTGGTGTTATAACCAGATAAGGACTTAAGGCTTAAAAAGATTAAGAAACTCAGCCCCACTGCACAGTTACTGGTAGCTTGAGGTCTTCCAAGTTTCAGAATCTTGCTTATCCTGAAGTGCCTCCTGTTATCACGGGGGACCTGGCAGTCCACCGGGTGAAAATGTCTCAGCCTTGGCTGCACGTTCAATCACCCAAGGAGAGGAAAAAAGCCTGGTTGCCACCCCAGACCAATCGACCAGGATCTCTGGGTTGGAACGTGCATAGTAGGATAAATATAGCATAGGAATATAAGGATAAAGGGGAGCACTAAAAAGAGGGTGAGTATTCTTGCAGAGTAACACCAATAACATGAAACAGCAGTCACCCCCGAAGGATTTGCAAAGAATCCAGGAAAAAACAGTGGGGGCAGGTATCATGGATTCTCTCTGCCATCTCACCCATAAGACCTCCTCCCATCAGTATGTGCCAGCAGGGGAGTCCCCGGTTGATAAGCCCCTGGGGTCTTAGAAGAGCTCTACACTAAAGACTTGCCAGGACCTAGTCTGGGCCTCAGATTCGGCAGTGGGGGAGGGCACTGGAGCCCAGGAGATAAGACCCGCCTAGCAACTGTTGCCATGGGCCAGTGGCCTTTGTTACAGAGCATTAGTAACACAATGGGAGGCTGAGCAGCCAGGATAGTCCATCAACATCATCCAGGCCTGAATTAGCCCACGACCGAGTAGGGGGAACACGGCTCAACCAAAGCATTCCGGTGAAGGCTGTTTTTAGTTGTTAATGTGGTACAGGCCCCCCCTGCTCTGGCTAATGGGAGCTTTAAGGCCTACAGTCTCCAAGGCGAGAGGCCTTTGTTCCAGGGCTTGGCCAGGACAAACGGTCGAATCCCATCCCCCTCAGCCTCTGTTGGAATCCGAAATCCCAGCGGCACACCACCTTCTAGAAAGCTTGGCTGGGGGGCTAGTTGGGGAGTGGCCAGAGAGAGGAGAGGACAGGAGCTGGGCAAGTCCTCAGGTTAAATGCCCCGGAGCCTCTCCAGTTCGCGCTCAGGAAGGAGAAAATACCCACTGCAGAAAAGGCGGAGATAGACAGGAAACCAATGCCCTGGCCTTTCTGCAACTTCTACCATATACCACGCCACCATGCTCAAGATGAAAGTCACGTCTTGAAACCAGCCAAGACCCAGAGCCTCTCTCAGACGTTTCCTCTCCCCTCTTCTGACCCCACCCTTGAAGAGCCCAAGACTCTGCAAGGGTTGAAGCTTCTCTCTCTGCTCCCCACACCAAGCACCAAGAAAGTTGTCAGGATTTGGCCAACAGGAACCTACTCCCCAACCGGGGGCCATTTTCATTCTAGGTGAAGCCTTTGAGGACCACCACCTGTGGCTGCCTGCTGAGTGCAGGTGTGAAGTAAGCCACAGTCTGGCTGGGCAATCAGTAGGAGCAGGTGAAGGAGGGGCTGCCTGACACCCTACTGCGGTGGGGCATAAACTAACCCAGAGGGGAGGATGGGCCGGACGGGGCGGAGTCTATGCACGGAGGAAGGAGGGTTTCCTTCGTCCTACCTAGGCCAGGCCCCCACACTGGCTCATCTCTTTCAGAAATTCTTTTCTCAGGACAGGATGGACCCGTGTGGAGTATACATAAAGCAAATGTATTTCACAGGGCCTGGTTTTCCAAAGCCTTGCAGTTTCAAATGTTAACCTTGCAAGAGACAGGAAATTTTCCTTCTGTCTTAAGATAAAGAATTGTAACACAACAAGGCTGCTGGCTCAAAGACAGACAGGTTACTGATTGATATGTAAAGATACTGGGAAATTGCTGTAAGAAGAGAATGCTTGTTAAGATGAAGCTTTTGTTGGTGGATCAACTTAACTTCTTGAAAATTGCATTATGGAAGGTCACCTTGCTTGTCTTACTGAATGTTACCAGCTTCTACTGTTAAACTTGTTAAACTGTACTTAGCAAAAACCCCACCTATGCTGTCTTCCTGTAACTTCCTGGTCTGGAGAATAAATGCGGGAAGAGAACCCCAATTCGGGGTTAATTTCCCTAATGGAAAGAATGCCTCTCGAGGGTTCCGGGAGATTAACCCCTTCAGCGCTTCTCACTGCTCAGAAGAGATGGACTTTGAGTAATCTTTGGCGGCTCCGTCACCCAGGGGAAAAGAGGTGACAAATCCACGGGAGGCAAAGCAACAGACCCGATTGTCTCTTTTATTTTAAAAGGACTATTTGTGTCCAGGTGTTATCACTGTTCACAAAACTGATGAAAGCTCTATTCAGGGTCAAAGGTAAGGCCCACCCCCACTTTTCAAGGACTCAGAAATAGAAATATGTCTGCACCCACAGAGTTAAAATATAAAACAACAGATCCAAGTGAGGTCACCAGAGAGGCTGGACTCTCCTGGGCTCACTGTGAGCTAACCTTACTGAGGGTGTTAACATATCTAAGGAAAAAGGTGGGTCAGTCCAGGGTGCAAAGAAAAGGGACAGGCTTGAGGAAGCTTCGTCTCAGGCTGAGGAAGACAGCCCAGACCCGCAAACTAGAACAACAGGCTCCTGGGGCTGGTATAGCCTCCATTATAGAGAGTCCTAGAATGCCTTAATCCAAACCAAGTCAATTTTGGATTCCCAACCAGAACTTTTAAAAAGGAAACAGAATGCAAAAATTATCAGTCACTGCGCATTGCATTGTTTCCAGAAATGTTTGTTTCAACTTGTAGATGTATATAGATATGTTTGAAAACAGTGTCTTAAATAGTCGATTTATTGTAGTACCTTTTTTCCCCTGGGAAAAAGGGTAATAGCTTTTATCAGATCTTCCAAAGATTGGGCATACTAACTCCTTTAGATTCTCAGAGCTCAGTGACAGGGCTCATTAGGGCTTTCGCTCAACAAACAACCTTCTGATTGTAATATGGCTTCAAGAAGAAAATTTTCTGATTAGGAAGCATAAGTGCCTGGTCAGCTTGACAGTTTCCTCTGAAAAGAGCATTCTGACTTTCTTGTTTATACATCCATCACTTAAGAATTTGTTCTATGTGTATCAGTCCTCTGGGGCCCAGCCTCTTCTGGGTATAAAAACAATAAAATTTCCGAGCCTATGAAAACATGGAATATGCAAAATACTGCCACCCTGTGCGCCCTTTCAAAAGCTTGACGGTCAGTCACTAACATGTTTATATACTCAATAAATACTTGAATGAATGATTCTGAATATAATGTAGAAGGGATTCTACCCAAAGGCCACTTGCTCCAAGCCACTGAAAACCTTTAAGCAGTTCAAATCCTTGTGAGCCCACCAAATGGAACAGTAGGGATGCTACCCACTCCCACGACACACCTTCCTGCCCTCCAAAAGTCCTCCACAAAGTACGCTTCAATAGGCTCACCAGAAGGATCTTCTAGTCGCATTTGATCACACAGAGCTGCTCTCCCCAACAGACCCTTCCCCCACCCACACAGAGCCTCAGCTTCTCCCAGCCCAAGTCTGTAACTCTGAGGTTGGTCACCTCATATCACCTGGAATCCCTGTCATCCTTTGCTTCTGACCAAAATGCAAGACCCTAAAGTCAAATATTTTAAAAAATTTTTATATAGTGCTCCCTCCTTTTGGACTCTTCCTAATTCTTTCTCCTTTACTCTCTTCGAGCTTCCTTCCTTAAAATCAAACAAAACCATTTTTAACCTCTTTAGAGTTAGAGTGCCAAGGATCCTGTCTTCTCTGCTTACAGTAGGAGAGGCCCTTTCTGCACCCCACATCTCGCCACCATCTGAGTCATTTCATCCTAGGTCTTCCTGGGCACTCTGGACCCACAGACACATACTCCCTTAGAATTTGATCTTCAGTGGCTTCACCTGGGAGCTTACACCCAAGCAGCCCCATTCTGATGAACTAAGCTCAAATTTGTTTCTCCCTCCAACCCCCATCTTCCCAGGTTGCTTACTCCCTCAGCAGCCACCCTGCAAGTTCCCTTTCCTTTCCCTTCAAATCTCTGTCCATCTGCCCTCCTCCTCCACCCACTCGCTGCGCCCTCCAGCTGAGAAGCCCACCACGCGCCCCCTTGTCACAATCCTCAGCCCTCACCACTGGCGCCTCCACTTTGTTTCTCTTGCTACCCGGGCTCAGCGAAACCATCTCTGCTCTGCTGGGGGGGAATACAGGAGGCAACCTCATGCGGTATGGGCTGCTACACAACCCTGCCTCTAGCCTGGGCTGGCCCTCAGCATCACAGTGGACCATTTTCCCTGTCTGGGATCAGTGACCTCTCTCGATCCCCAGGAGGTTCTCTTGGACACCCACCACTCTTCTCTCACTGCCTCCCGGACTCAGCGGATGTCTTTGCCCTGCCTGTTGTAGAGATGCAGGGAGGCGGGCTGAGCAGCCGTGCCCGGAGCTCTGCTAAAAGCCACCATCATGGGCACATGGGAAACCCGGGAGGGAACACAGGCCTCCCGCCAGCTCCTCTGTGACAACAGCATTGTCCATAACCCCAGTTAAAATGCAACCATGCTCCACGGAAAGGGTCCCCTGGGAACTCACCCATCCCCATTACTACATGCAACCAAATCCATTTACCAGATTCATCAGCTGCCCACGTGCCAAGAGCACCATCTTAAGGGGCTCAGGGAAGCTAAATTTTGATGTGAAAGGGGACAGGTCAAGAAAGGTCCGGACACGAGGCCTTGTGTACCATGGCGAGACGAGAAGTGCAGAATCTTGAGGAAAACGGGTGTGGGGCAGAGGGAATTGCATCCACACTTCTGCTGGGGCCAGCCTCATACCTTTCAGCTTTCCTTGCTCACAGTGGCCCTCAGAAAGTCACATGTCCCCTTGCACCAGAGACCTGGGGGATAAATTCATGAGCATTTGGTCCTCACCCAGGTAAGATTCGAGTCAGGAGGAGAGCTGGGCTTACCGGATACAGCATGGCTCTGAGCTCCAGGTAGAGCACGTTGTCATTGTAGAACTCCTCCAGGCCCTGGAAGATGTAATCTCTGAACACTGGTGCATAACGGACAAGGCCAGAGATCGTGAAGAAGATGGTTTCAAACTTTGACCAGACCATGGCTTGGTTTGCGTAAACCACCTCGGGGTTCTCCGTCGTCAGAGTGAAAGCCTCCAGCAGACTGTCCAGGACACAAGGGCATGCTTCAGCCACTGACTCAGGCACCTGCAGGATTTCTTGCCTCTCCCACCCAGAAGCACACCTAGACATGACCTACCAAGTGGAGATCAGGAAGAGGCAGAGGCAAGCATCCCCAGGCCGCCTGCTCCATACTCCCCGGGAGATGGCTCAGGCGGGGAGCTCACACCAGCCAGGCTCTCCTGCTCTCCCTCCATGTTCTTGGCAATCTGACCCTATTGTGCTTACATCCTAGACCAGGCTCCTTTTGGGGAGTGTTACAGACTGAATTGTTTCCCCCATGGTTCATGTTGACGCCTTAACCTCCAATGTGACTGTATTTGGAGAAAGGACCTTTAAGGAGGTAACTGAGGTTAAGTGAGGTCATAAGTATGGAGCCCTGATCCAATAGGACTGGTGTCCTTGTAAGAAGTGGAAGAGACACCAGGAATGTGCATGCACAGAGGAAAAGCCCTGTGAAGACACAGCAAGGAGGCAGCCACCTACACACCAAGGAGAGAGGCCTTAGGAGAAACCAACACTGCTGGCACCTGGATCTTGGCCTTCCAGCCTCCAGAAGCATGAGAAAATAGATTTCTGTTGTTTAAGCCACCCACTGTGTGGTATTCTGTTATGGCAGCATGAGAGCAGGGGACTATAACATAAATAACTCTGGACGTGGCATTACATGACCCAGGTTAACAGTCCTGACTTGCCATTTACCAGCCGCCTGGCCTTGGGCAACTTACTAACCTTGCTGAGCTTCATGCTTCCTGTTGCAAAAAGGGAAACAACTTCATGAAAGCACTCTGTAGATGTTTCTATGATTAAAATAACTGTTGCTTATAATATTACTGTACAAGTCTGTTAGGAAGTTGCTCCGTCCTATTTTCAAGCTGTTTTATCTGCCATCTGGGTCGTCATCACTTCAGGAGCTGGGACTTTTCCTCTTTCTGAGCGTATTGAATATCAGGACAGATCCCATAACTGTGTTGCTGATCATACCTTGCGCAGATCAAAACAGATTTTAAATGCACCAGGAAATTACTGTGGACAGGAAAGGTGCTGGAGGCTTTTGTGAAGTATAGTAACCTATAAAGCTAAAAGAAAAAGCTGCCTCATGTTTTCCAGGCCAGATGTTTATATCTGGTTTGTACCAAGGGAGACAAACCTGCACACTGCACACTGCCTGTGACAGGTCTTGACACGTGCTTTCTGAGCCACCACTCACCTGCTGTCAAACTCAGTGACGTTCCGCACATGCTTTCGATGGTTCTCCAGCAAAATCCATTTCGAACATTTTTCTGGCTCAGGGGAGGGGGGAGTTGGGTGAGCAAATCTGAACTGCAGAGTCCCTTTTGGGGTGATACAGAAGTGGCAGTGGGGCCTATAGGTGACATTCTTAACTAGCCAGTCCATACTCAGGATGCCAAAGTCATGGAGGTGCAAGGCAGCCCCTGGAAAGGAAGAAGAGTGGAGGGCACAGAGGAGGTGAGGTCCAGTCCCGAGGCACGGGGTGAGCATGCAGGATGAGAGAAGAGGCAGGTGGCATGAGGGCTTCCCCATGGCCAGGTTCCTCCGAGCAGAGCTAGATGTGCCCTTCTTCCTCCAGCTCCGCAGCCTGGCATGCCCATCTTTTGCCTTTGTCCCAAGCCACTGCCCTCTTGGCTATAGCTTAAGAGTGGGGCCCCCCTCCTTCCCCAGTCTGAAGCCGTGGGTGGTCTCCTTCAAGAGGGGCAGCATGTCAGGGTGGGAGAGCACCGGCTTGGAATCAGGTTGGGGCTCCGTAGCTCTGGCTCTCTGCTGGGATCCCGAGGTTTTCTAGGAGGCCCTGCCACCCAGCCCCCAGGGAGGGGGTGACAAGACGGGCCTCAGGTCCTGTGTGCCACCTGCCCTCCGATCTCCCAGCTTGCTCCTCAGAGCCTCACCCGCTGGTGGTCACTCCCTGCTTTGGGCCAGTGAGTAGGCAGCTTCGGTCTGCAGGCTTTGCCATTCGAGGCCCCAGGCTTGTCCTTCAGACCAGATATCAGTTTTTCCCCAGGGCCCTCAAGGCACAGTAGCACCTGGCCCTGCCACTGCCCCTTGGCAGGTGTCCCAGTGTGTGAGCTTTGCCTATGAACTGGGGATGCTACTCTACTGACCTCCTAGTTATTTTTTAATCTCTATTTATAACATTAAAAACAAAGAGGTATGGGGGTCTGGCCAGTTAGCTCAGTTGGTTAGAGCACCACATTATAAAACCAAGGACAAGGCTTTGGATCCCAGTACCGGCCAGCCACCAAAAAACAAATAAATTAAAATTTAAATACAAAATAAGAGATATAGAAAAGTTCTTGTAAGCTACAAACTGCTATTTATAAGTGCAGGATTACAATTATTTTACTATTCATAGGAATGTGTTCGTGCTACTCCAGGATGCTATACTACATACACTGTGTTCTACTTGGTAACTTAGCTGCTGGAAAAAGGGCACAAGAAAGGGTTGTGAGGAAGCCATGAAGGGAATAGTAAGGTTGCCTGGGCCCTGGACACTGTCTTGTGGCTGGACACTTTTCCAGCTTTGTCAGGGAAGACCAGGAATGTCCAGGCCCTTAGGAAGCAAGGTTTCTGGCTTCCAGGGTGAACCAGCAGCCACCATCGAGCACCTCCTTACTAGTTTGCCAGCAAGAACAAAGGAGCAGCATAGCTGAACAGAATTCTCTCCACTCCATTTAGAATGACAACAGCTCCAGGAACAAGAACAGGTCCAAGTTTAGAACCTCCCAGGACCCCAAACCATCCCTCTTCCAAACCTCTACCTTTTGGCATCTTCTTTATGATGTCAAACACCCGACTTTTCTCCATGAGATGCTTGGCCTGGAAAAAGTGCATGCTGGGGGGAAACACCTCGCTCTTCATGGCCTGAAGCATCTCTGCCTTTTTGAGCATCATGAGATGCTCATTGGCCGTCTCCTCCTGCTTCTGTAGCACCAGCTGCCCGCCCAGCCGCATCATCTTCTCTTCCGTCACCAGCTGCTCCCGAGTTTTGTCCATGGATAGGGCTAAGCCGAAGAAAGACACTGCCACAGCCAAAAGCAGATGGAGCAGGGCTCGCCGCCCGGACGGACAGCCCAGTGACATGAGGACTCCTGCAAGGGGAAGTCGCTGCAGTGGAGACTCAATAGGACCAGAAAGGGGAGTGGGTAAGGGAACATCTAGAGATTTAAAAGTCAAACTTGATTCTCCTCCTCTCACCCTGTTCTCAGATTACCAGGAGGCAGGATATTGAGGGATTCTTCTCTGAGACCCAAGAGAAAAGGTCACCATGAGGCCTGCAGTGAAGCTTTTTTTTTTTTTTTTTTTTTGACTGGTAAGGGGATCACAACCCCCCGGCACAGTGTTGTCTGCACCACACTCGGCCAGTGAGTGCACCGGCCATCCCTATATAGGATCCGAACCCGCAGCCTCGGCTCTCCCAAGTGAGCCACGGGGCCGGCCCTACAGTGAAGCTTTTCAGCCAACAAGCCTTGCTCACGCATAGAGAGACATTGCAACCAGAGAGCAAAGGACCACGAGACATTTGAAGCAAGCCTCCAACATGAGAAAGAAACCAAAACAGAACACACAGAAATAAGGAACAAAGGGGAAATGGAGACAAAGCAGAAAATAAAAGAAAAACCCAAAAGAATTGTACTTAATATCCTTAGAGAGATAAAAACAGATACTGTGTCTATAAAACAGGAACAAGAGGTTATTAAAAAAATGAACAGAGAATGAGAAAGAGCTTTTAGAAGTTAAAATAAGAAAGCTGAAATTTAAAAAATTTATAGGCAATATTTTAAAAAATAAAATTTAATTAAACCTTTTGGAAACTAGGACAAAAATAGCAGAGAAGAAAATGAGATGATTATTGGTTCAGGAAATCCAACACCCAAATAATAAACATTTCAGAAGAAAAAAGAAAAAAAATCAAAAATAGATGGGAGGAAATAAGTAAGTAAGTAATCTGAGAAATTGTTCCAGAACTGAAGCCCCTTGTCACTGGATTGAAGACTTATTGATTAACTAGCACATCACAATAAATTGCTCAATAGCCACACCAGGATACATCATCTGGATATTTCAGAACATTAGCATTAAAAAGAGATTCTAGAAGCTTCCAGAGAGCAGCCAGTCCAGTTGTCAGTGAGCAGGAATCTGAGGAAGGATGCGTCTCCTCATGCCAGGCACCATATGCAGTACTTTACCTGGGTTATCTATATGAATTACATTTAAGAATTGTTTCTACTTTGTAGAAAGCATGATATGGTAGGATGGAAAGAACCGAGACTGTAAACCAGGAGACCCCAGGATCAGCCTCAAATTAGTGTCTGTCTTTAACTGCGAGACCTCAGGCAAATCATTAATGTCAACGGCTCTGCAAAAAGGGTGACTCGGAACAGGTCAGAGTTTCCCAAAGAGGGAGGCATGTGTTATCAGTGATACAAGATTCCATTTTAGATGGTTCACAGATGGATATGAGTTATTTTGACAGATACGCAGTTTTAAAATGTGGATTAGCACATCAAACCCGTGATATGGTTCTCACTATTTCAACTGAATAAAAAAAAATTTTTTTTTTTAAATTTTAAAGTAAGCTAATTTAAAGAAAAATATTTTGTTTTCGTTGTTGTTGGCAGCTGGCCTGTCTGGAGATCCGAATCCTGATCTTGGTGTTGTAACACCGCGCTCTAGCCAAATGAGCTCACCGCCAGCCCAAAAAAAAAATAGTAAGTAAACAGAAGTAGGGATATGACAAAAACGGAAAGCTTGGCAATCATTAAACTACATGATATTGGGCCGGCCCGGTGGCGCACTGCGCTAGTGCGCCGCTTGGGAAGCACGGCAGCGCTCCCGTCTGAGGGTTCGGATCCCACATACGGACCGGTTCCCGCTCACTGGCTGAGCGAGGCGCAGGAGCGACACCGAGGGTTGCAGTCCCGTTGCCGGTCCCCGGTCCGGTACGGGGGCAACACTGAGGGTTGCGATCCGTTGCCGGACATGGAAAAAAGACAAAAGACAAAAAAAAAAAACAAAAAACTACATGATATTGAAGATTTTTTGCAGCTCTAGTACATGATTATCCTATGGTGTATCAGACACCAAGAGGGGATTTTGAGAAGGAACGGGTGTGAGCAGTACCGCAGGACTAGGAGGGGGGACCGGTTCCTGCTCACTGGCTGAGCGAGGCGCAGGAGCGACACCGAGGGTTGCAGTCCCGTTGCCGGTCCCCGGTCCGGTACGGGGGCAACACTGAGGGTTGCGATCCGTTGCCGGACATGGAAAAAAGACAAAAGACAAAAAAAAAAAACAAAAAACTACATGATATTGAAGATTTTTTGCAGCTCTAGTACATGATTATCCTATGGTGTATCAGACACCAAGAGGGGATTTTGAGAAGGAACGGGTGTGAGCAGTACCGCAGGACTAGGAGGGGCGGCACCCCCCAAATCGGTGAGCCGGGTATTTGAAGAACCGCTTCAAGTCCACTAAGCCGTTGAATCTCTCTCTGCTCACACTTCAGTGTTCATCTGCAACCAACATCTCCAGGGCAAGAGGACAGTGACATCCATGTCACCTCACACCTACACCATGCCACACCCTACCCTCAGTGGCCCCAGCCCCTTGTCCCTCTCTCCCTAGTGACACATAAGAAAGGCCACCAAGTTCCAAAGTCTCCAACCCCGTCCTCCCCAAGGACTCCAAAAGCATTTGTGTCCCAGCATCTGGGGACTTCCCTGGCCTGCCAGACAAAAGTTTATCTACCAACCTCCAGCCACCAAGCCATCACAGCCTGAGGTTCCAGACGTCACAGAACAGAGACAGCTGTCCCCACTGCACCCTTACCCATTTTCTCACGCATGGAATCCGCAAACACAACAAAACGGTTGTTGCTTAAGCTGCTAGGTTTAGGCGAGTTTGTTACTCAACACTAGCAGTGGGGGCAGGTCACCCCTACAGAAGAAAATGAAGACGGAGACCTGGAGGGTCTTAGAAAGTTAAGATTTGACCAAAATAGGTACTAGACACTCAGATATTCTTTGCACTCTTCTTTAGAGATTACTCTCTACTCTTTAAATAGTTCATAATAAATGTAGAAGAAAGAATACATATCTTAGAAGCCATTGTCAATATATACAAACTTTTCAGTTATGACAAAGTAGGCACTCTGAATTAATGAGTGAAAAAATAATTATAGGCAAAACAGTTACGAGAAAATAAAGGCTACATACATGGGGGAAATAAAAAATAAAATAAAATAAGAAATTTTTAAAAATTAAGAAGTTTATCTAATACTGGTCAGGACCAGCCTGGTCAAACATAAGGAAAAATAATCCCTGTCAACACTTATTGTTACACCTACTTCATCTCTCTCTCAAAATTTTGTCTTTCACTTTTAAAAGAGGGTGCATGAAAACTCTATAAAGGAGTTTGCTTCCAGACTGAGAAGGGGCAGACCACGTGCACCTGTGGCTCGAGTCATCGTCCCTGGGCCCAGGGCCATTCTCAGACGCCTGCTGTGGGGAGGCCTGCTCCTGCGGGACAGTTTCCAGTCCACCAGGGCAGGGGCAGGAGGGGCTGTGCCAGGGAGGCAGGCCCCAGGCCCTACCCAGTCCCCCCCAGATCCTCCCCAGGGGACCCCCGGTACCTCCGAGCAACTCCAGAAACTGCAGGCTGTTGGTCTGGTGCCCCGAGAGCTGTGTCAGGAGCACCAGAAAAGCTCAGCAGTGGTTTCGCTTCCCAGGGGCAGCTTTCACTTCCCCACAGCCACGTGAGAGGTGGGCAGGAGAGGGGCTGGGTGGCCGCCCACCGGGCAGAGGGTGAGAGGCAGACACGGTGACATGTCAATGCTTCAGAGGAAACCAGCCAGGTGGAGGCAAGACAGGACAGGGACGGGTGTGGGGCGAGATCGGGGGAGTGGGAGACCAGGGGAGAGGTGGGGACGCGGGGCTCACTCTGTACCTGGCCTTACCACTCCAGCTGTATTACTTAAGCTCCATATTTCAGTTTCCAAAAATTACCCACCAACACAGGATCCATTGTGAGAATTAAAGGAAAAATGTACACTAAGTGCCTGGTGCACAGTGAGTTCTCAGTGAATATCAGCCATCACTATCTAGGAAGTAACTACTGGGACACACCAGTGAGTTCCACGACGCACGCGTGGTCCATGTGCTGCTGTGCACCCCCTGCTGTCAGTGCCACCTCCTGCTGCCCCCCAATCTACCCACGTGCCCCACAATGCTTCTAGTTCTTCAGCTCCCCGCATCTGGAATCTCTGGGCTCCTTTTGGTGGTCATCTTCCCCAAAAAGTAAAAAGTTCATCTGTTTAGTAAACAAGAGGAAATCCAAAAGTGAAAATATAGAGAAAATAGGAATTCTGTCATCAAGAGTTCAAGACTGATTTTTTTCAAAGTCAGAGGAATCAGAAAGCACAGGCAAGTAGTAGAGAAAAACAAAATTGATTAAAGCAGAAGGGTAAGAAGGGCAAATCACCAATTTTAAAAATAAACCACTTGAAGATTTTTAAAAATACCAAATCAAAGCTAAAGATAAAGCTTTTCTTTCCAAAAGCTTTGGTTAAAAGTAGGGGTGATTAGCTCAGTTAGTTAGAATGTTGTGTTGTAACACCAAGGTCAAGGGTTCAGATTCCCATACCAGCCAACAGCCAAAAAAAAAAAAGAGAGAGAGAAAAAAGTAGGAACTAATTTTCACATCTCAAGAGGTTGGCTCTGGGTATGCCAGGGTATGCCAGGGCATGCCTCGGCCAGGGAGTGCAGTAAGCCAGGGAGCTGCAGACCTTGAGGCTGGAGTCACCAGTCAGGCAGAACCAACTTGGACCAGGGGAGAACAGAACCCAGAAACAGAGAACAGCGGGGTGCACTTACCTGGACACAGAACCAGAAATAATCAAAGCAGGGTCAGGTCCGGGAAGCTGAGCAGCGGGCTCTGCACAGGCTCGTGGCTAGCACCAGATCCAAGGCGGCCTTTTATGGCTGAAATCACTTCAAGGAGCCATGGGCCTCCTCCCGGGTGTGGCTCTGAGCATTGTCTAGCAGAAAAGGTGTGGCAACTGACGACAGTGGACAATAGGTGTGAAACTTGAGGTCATTCTGGAAGAGGATCATGCCAAGTGCAGAGACTGTAAAATGGGGAACAGGGCTCTGTTTTCACACTTTATTGAATATGACCATCAGAAGCAAAAACTGGACTTGTGTTCAGAATCTGAAAATCTGCAGAGCAGAAAAAGAAGTCCAAGGCGTCTTTTACTGACTCCAAACTAAACTAAATGGAAAGAAGCCTGAAAAGACAGGTGGTTTCTGAACCCAAAATTAGAGACCGGAGAGGCTTTCAGTATTAAAGATGGTCTACGGCTACGCAATTATTTGAGAGGTATTGTCATTAGAACAGAGAGAACTCTAATTACATAAATTTGTACATTTAACCTCACATTCTATTAAAGAGTTAAACAAATGGAAAAAAAATACTTTCTTCCCACTGATACCATGAATTATATGCTGTTGCTATACACAATCTATAGGAGAGTTCCCTATGGTTTAAGGTTTAAAGTGCTGTATATACCATTTTTATATAAGACTCTTTAACCCCAAGAGTTAAGAAAATGGAACTAATAAGTGCTAATGCTTATTGAGATATTACATATATTATATATTCATTAAATCCTTGCAGCAATCTTACACTGCTATTCGCACTTGATAGAGGGTACACTGAAGCACCTAGAGGCTAGGTCACGCAGCTGGTAACAGGTAGAGCATGGACCTGTGTGCCCAGGTAGGTTCCACCATGCTGCCTTCTCCGGTAGCAAGAAAATGGAAGGTCTTCAAGGTGGTGGGGCGCCCCGGCCTGCAGCAGCTCACCATCGCACAGCAGAGCAGCTCCCCAGAGGAAAGTAATGAGCAAAGGTGGGACACAGGAATGACATTATCAGTCTTAAGATGATTTTTCCAGATACTGGGAGCTTGGGCTTTTAATCACCAAAGTATTTTTAGGAAGCAGAAAAGTTAGCTCTTTCAATGAACTGCTGTGAGATTTTGAAAAAATTTTTTAACATCCATGATCCTTAATGCCTTTACCTGCATTAAGGGGAAAATACCACGCATCTCCCAGTAAGTTGTTTCCAACTAAGGTTTTGTGCATGTGTATGTGTGACTAATACATGTGAAATGTTTTTTAAACTACAAAGTAACTGTACAGCTTACAGCATAAGTAATGTTCCTTGCATAAATGTTGCTAAAGTGTGTTGCTAAGTGGCTTTAGGATGTTGTGAACATAATTTGACCTTTTATTGATGACTTGGGATCATTATTATTTATTCTCATACTCTGGATTGCTATTGCACTATCACTATATTTAGGAAGCTACTGAAGTACCAGCACTGTTTGCCCCTGTTCTAAATGGCTTTAGACTGCTCTGCGTGTATGTACGTTCTATATGACTTTTCTGTCCTTTCCTATGCAGGTAACTTGTTACTTTTGGTGCAGTCCTCCCCCTCCAATGTGTTACTTCTTGTTGTCTAGGGACTGAGGAACCAGATAACCAAACTTGCAAGGATTGTGTAGAAAGAAGCAGTCCATGGATTCTAAGTGAGAGCCCTTTCAATGATCCTATGAATCGGGCCATATTCATAAGTGCATGGACTGATTTTCAATTAAAAATGGCAGATTGAACCCATGAGTTAATCTTGACTCCTCTCCAAAACCTGCGCTAAATGACAGTAAAAAAAATTTTAAAGCATGTATTCACAAGGTTGAAGAATCATTAAAGAAGAAAATAGAAAAAAATATTTGGAAGATGGAAAATAAATGAACAAGAGCTAATAATTTAGAAGACACACAAAAAAAGCTGAATCTCAGGCTGGCCAGGGGCTCACTTTGTTAGAGTGCAGTGTTGATAACAGCAAGGTCAAGGGATTGGATCCCCGTACCAGCCAACTGCCCCCCAAAAAAGGCTGAATCCTAAACTAGCAGTAAGGAAAGTCAGGGAAACTTGCAATAGGGTACCCCACAGATAATTGTACAATTAATTATGTTTCAATTAAAAAAAAAGAAACTTTGGATACCTCTGAAAGTTGGGGTGAAGGTAAGTCCAAACCAGAAGAAATGGAGGAGCGGTTGTGAAGTCTTTCTAAGAAAAACTTAAAGCCATAGAAGTTCCTTTCACTCCCTTTTATTTATTTTTATTTATTTTTTTTTTCTATTTTTTTTTTTGTTTGTTTGTTTTTTGTGACCAGTAAGGGGATCGCAACCCTTGGCTTGGTGTCGCCTGCACTGCGCTCAGCCATCCCTATATAGGATCCGAACCCGCGGCCTTGGCGCTCCCAGCACCGCACTCTCCCGAGTGAGCCACGGGGCCGGCCCCGTTTCACTCCCTTTTAAGCAGAGCATTGAAGATTTGTTTTGGGGGGAAGGTAAAACAGAGTTTTTGGCCTAGTTAAAGATGGGGATACCTACTAAAAATGAAGGTACTATTGAAGTTTTGCACTTTGAACACTGAGTCTCCCAAGCCTTTTTACTCTACTAATCTCCCAGACATTGGCGACTAAGTTATGCCCACAGTCAAGAAAAGAGAAAAGCCTTCTTTGGGGTTTTGACCAGCCTCAGAGAAAAGACATAAAGATACCGACAGGGATTGACCAGATCACTGTCTAGCAAAGCTTATGGCAACACTAGCCCTTTACCTGCTTACGTACACAGAGCTCATAACATCTGTTTAGCACCTTACTCTTAAGTATAAGCAGACAGCCAAGATTTCGTACATTTGAGGAATACTATTTTATGGCAGAGAAAAAAATCTTGCTCTTTTTTTTTTTGGGGGGGGGCAGTTAGCCAGTATGGGGATCCAAACCCATGACCTTGGTGTTGTAAGGCTGTGCTCTAACCAACCGAGCTAACTGGCCAGCCCTGAGAAAAAATATATATTGGAAGAAAGAGAAATAGAAGAAAACTTCATCCAACATTATTAGCCTCAGAGATATAAAAGAAGATATTGTACCCATGAAACAAGAGCAGGATGCTATAAAAAATGAATGGGGGTGGGCCGACCCCGTGGCTCACTCGGGAGAGTGCGGTGCTGGGAGTGCAGCGGTGCTCCTGCCGCGGGTTCGGCTCCTATATAGGGATGGCCGGTGCGTTCACTGGCTGAGTGCGGTGCCGACGACACCAAGCCAAGGGTTGCGATCCCCTTACCGGTCACGAAAAAGAAAAAAAAATGAATGGGGAAAGAGTGAAAAAGAACTTCTGGAAACAATGATAAGAGAATAAAAATGAAAAACCACAAAGAGTTGAATGATACACTTAAGGGAATCTCTCAGAAAGCAGAGCAAAAGGACGAAGAAAAAAAATGAAGGAAAAAGAGTTTTTAAAAGGATGAACAGTTCAAGCAATGCACTATATGAAAACTCCATGTTCCAGAAAGAGAAAACAGAGTGGAGAAAATCATTAAATAAATTATTCAAGAAAATATCTTAGAAAAGACATGAGAATCCAGATTAAAAAGCCAGTTGGAGAGTTCAGCACAATGGATGAAAATTAACTACACCAAGATCCATCATGGTGAAATTTCAGAATGCTGGGGACAAAGTCAAGAACGTAAAATCATTCAGAACAAGAGAATAAACCAGGAAAAAGGAATTTAAGGGATTCAAGAAACAGAGGATCTGACACAAGAAAGAGGCAGAGGGCATTGCAGGTTTTCTCAAGATGATATTGGTAGAATATCTAATGTGTTTGTAATCATAAGACTTTTACATAACCAGGGGAGAGTCTGAATAGGTGAAAAAGACATTGACAACTAAGTAAAAGAAAAAAAATGACAATTATTGATTCCATGAAATACAAAGAGTTGTGCAGAAAAGGGACAGTTATCATCATAAACGACACAGCTCGGTGGCGTGCACGTAAGTACACAAACACACACGCTGCACACAGAGCTAGCAAGATTATGACGGAAATAAACCGGGGTGACAGGGGGACAGAAAGTGTGCGTATGGCGGCCGGGGTGGGAGGCAGAACCGAGAGACAGCTAAATCTTCATCTTCTGTCGTGGGAAGCCAGCAGCTAAAGCCTAACATGGCCAAAAATCATAAGAACAATATAAACGGTTGCTGGGGATATGGAGGGAGAGGCTAGGAGGTCCAGCTGGAAGAGTGGCACACGCTGCCTCTGGAGAGTGCAGGAGGGCTTTCTCCTGTTTTTCAGGTGTTGGGTTTGCCAGTAAAGTGACCTGGGAGTAGAATGGAGGAATGAATGGTGTCACACACAAGCCACAGGCGTTACACCCCAGCAGAGCCCAGCAGACTGTCACTAGCCGGGGACGGAGTGGATTACTTCCTAACTCTGAGAGGAGACCCCGAAAAGTGAGACCAAAGGATGCCACAACCCCAAGTCCTCAAAGCCACCGCTGGTGTCTAGCTTCCCCGTTAGAGAGCAGCACGTTAAACATCTGTTCAAAAACTGACAGTACTTATTGAGCATTTACTGTGTGCCAGGCTCAGGGCTTTATCAACGTTGTGTCGTGCAGTCCTCGGGACAACTCTGTGAGGCCAGCAAGCCTCCCATTTCACAGATGCGGGAGCAAACCCGTGACGATGCAGAATGTTCTAACCCAGGCAGGCGGTCTGCAGGGGAGCACTGCCCACGGCTCTGTTCAACCGCCTTCTGCACACTCTGGGCTGCACCAGTGAGAGAGAAGCCTGTCATTTCATGTCTGCCTTGATGCTGTGACAGAGTGACAGAGCAGACTTTGAGACCTCAAGCTCAACTTAGCCAGTACTGACTCTTCCACCTTCCCTCCCCACAAATCTTGACCCTCCTCCAATCTTCCGCTTCTCGGTAGGCGGCACCTCCATCCACCCAGCTGTTTCCTTTTTTTTTTTTTTTTTTTTTTTTTTTTTTTTTTTTTTTTTT